>NC_061121.1:85325053-85488823 GCF_002878395.1 Capsicum annuum
GGGTATATTTGTTCATTTTTATTTTAATTTTTTTATCTCAAATAATTAACCCAAGCCTACTACCCGACTCGATCCCAATTAAAATCCAAGAGACGCCTATTTAGCAAATGCATTTTTCCTCCCCTATTACGATATACACATATAATACAGTAACACTTACTACTATCAATTTTCAAAAAAAATATTAACCCTTAACACTCAAAAACAACACCAAATAAATTGAACCCTCATGTTTCAATTTTATTGGGAAAACACAACCCACCACCGCTCAACACCACATAGCAACTGTCTCATCGAACCAAAAACACCCCATCGGCAAACCATCACCACACCCCTAGCTCCAGCAATCTCCAGTCTATTCTCCACTCCCTCCAACTAGTAAACAACAATTAGTAGCAACGATCAATCACTATAATTTGATTGGGGTTCATGTTTAAAAGAAAAATAAAGGGAGTATCGGGTTTGAAACAAAAAAAAGAGGTCGGGTCGAGTTGGTTTTAAATCGAGTTTAATGGATTTATTTGGTCGGGTAGTGGATTTGAGTTAATTATTTGGTATAAAAAAATTAAAATGAAAAAGGATAAATATACCCCCAAACTATGATAAATTGTACATATATGCCCTTCATCATACATTGGATACACATATATCTCCACCATTAGTGCGAGGGGTATTACATATCATTTCATTAATGGTAAGGGTATATATATATCCAAAGTATGACGGAGGGTATATGTATACCATTTATCATAGTTCAGAGGAATATTTGTCCCTTTTCCATCTTTAAAATATTAAATAAGTTGAAAATTATGAGAACGATGACATTTAATTCTCTAACGTTATGGAATAAGTAGTAATTACTTATGCATACAATCTTAAATATACAAACTACTAGAACTACATGTTTACATTTATATAACCTAAATCAATTCTTTATTTTTTCTTCTATTAAGAATTTTTTTGAAAAATATTGTTTAGCTATTGTTATTTTATTAGAACTTGAAGATTAAAAAAGAATATTACATAGTTCAATATTGAAAAATATTATAAGGAAGGCAGAACATTAATGAAGGCCTTCATGCGCAAAGCGCTGACGAGTTATTTAATTCATTATAACAGTAAAATTTCACGAAAAAGGTCAAAAAAAATGTCAAATCATTATAACAGTAAAATTTCACAGAAAAAGTCGAAAAAAATGTCAAATGATAAAGACAAAAACTGCCCCTATGCAGGATCGAACTACAAACCTCCAGTTTACAAAACTAGTGCTCTATCACTGAGCTATAGGGGAAACAATTACACATATGATTACAATTATTTTATTTAAGAACATAGTTAATCTTCAAAGATCAATTAACTGACTCATAGTCTATGACATCCACAGGTTTTAGTAGCTCCAACCTTTTATTTTGACAGGTTTAGATTGCATATAGGGGTGTACATAGGTCGAGTTGGTTCGATTTTTCATTAAAATATAACCAAACCAATAATATCGATTTTTAAATCTATAAACTAAATCAAACCAACATACAGTCGGTTTTTTTGATTTTTTATTTTAGTTGGGTTTTTTTGGTTTTCTTAACTTTTCAATTTTCTCATTTTTATTTACTATTATAATGTGTTTGAATCAAAAATCAAATATTTTCAATAAAAAGATCAAAAAAAATGGGCATAGCCAATATTGGGCATCAATATACATCCTTCATTCAAATAGTTCCAACAAAAACATAGAGTTAATCAAAACAAGCCATGAATTCCAGTAAAAATATGTTAATATAATCTTCAAGCATCATGATAAACCACGATATAGCTGTCATATTTTCTTCTCTAAGCTAATCGATACTCAAAGGGGCACCTGGACATTCTGAAAGGAAAAAATTTATTAGCACTCAAATACATAGTTAGTTATTGAATCACTTGTTAACTTGTCAAACAACAACAAGATTAAAGGAATTTCCAAACTAGAAGCAAAAAACTAAGAGCAACCACCCATTGAATCGATGAAAGGTGTAACGACCCGATTTTCTGGAACCGGAACGCACACGGTGCTCATGATCCCAAAAGACCATAAGCTAACCCTCCACTGATATTTGTACCTGAACACTGCATAATATAGATAATAAATGTAGAAATTGGACATAAGGTTCAAAACATCTAAAAATACTCAAAATTGAAAACTAAATACTGATACATCTATCCAAAAAACCTCTAAACTGTCTGAACTAGGGAGTTGATTGGATATGTCCCTAACTAACTCCGTCTACTAAAAATAAACTAAGTCTGATACGATAATAATAAAAATAAGGATCATCCTCGACTAAAGAGGGCTCACTGTTATGTTTACTGCTGCTAATTGGGACTGAGATACTAAGGGTACTCTGGATCTCGTGCCTCCAAACCTATGGTGTCAAATAAAACACCTTAGCATAAATGCGTCAGTACGGGAATGTACCAAGTATGAAGATGAGGTAAGGATAAATGCAAGGGCTCATGCATGAACAATTACTTAACGCAATAATCATGAGAGTACTAAATAAGAACACATGCATGAATGCATGAACCATAACAGAAATCATTATGACTCAAAATACTGAAACTCGGATACTACTTTACTGCCATCTAAACTCACTACTAATGCCTGAGATACTAAACATTGAATCATCTGATACTGATAATTGAGTACTGGAGTTGAGATCAGTCCTCTCTAGCGAGTGATCTTGGAAACTGATATTACTGGAGCTGATTAACTAAATCTACTCACATCAATGACTGAAAATTGATCTTACTACTATCGACTGTCTAAATCTAAGATCAAACCTATCTAATGGATGATCTTTGAATCTACTATCAATAATAAGAAAAGATTATGTATAAGATCAAACCTATCTAGCAAAAGATCTCTAAATCTGATAAAGAGAATACTCAACTAAATTTGAGACTGAGATCAAGCCTATCTAACGAGTGATCTCTGGATCTGATAATAAGATTACTCAACTGAATCTAAGACTGAGATCAAGCCTATCTAATGGGTGATCTTTGGATCTGATACTGAGATTACTCAACTGAATCTGAGACTGAGATCAAGCTTATCAATGGGTAATCTCTGGATTTGATAATGAGATTGCTCAACTAAATCTGAGACTGAGATCAAGCCTATCTAACGGGTGATCTCTGGATCTGATAATGAGATTACTTAGCTGAATCTGAGACTAAGATCAAGCCTATCTAATGGGTGATCTATGGATTTGATAATGAGATTATTCAACTGAATTTGAGATTGAGATCAAGCCTATCTAACGGGTGATCTCAGGATCTGATAATGAAATTACTCAACTGAATCTAAGACTGAGATCAAGCCTATCTAATGGGTGATCTCTGGATCTAATAATGAGATTACTCAACTAAATCTGAGACTGAGATCAAGCCTATCTAACGGGTGATCTATGGATCTGAAAATGAGATTACTCAATAACTTTATGTGGGACCATGTCTATCTAGCGGATAGTCCATGAGTCAATGGAACTATTTGAGTTCCTCACTGAGATAGATAACTGTGTCTGACAGTCCTGATTTCTGAGTTCTACTCTGAAGATTGATACTGAAACTACAACTGTGGGAGTTCTCACTTAACCGACATGCCCCGAATCTGAACTAGTGGGGTCCAACTTGTAACCCCAACTGGAAGGGTCTCAATACCATACCACAGGTAAAGAACTCTCTGGTCAAGCCTCTCTAATGTGAGACCCTCGCAAGAAGTCAAGCCTAAGGCAGTATAATAGTCAAGCCTTATTCTAACGGCTGACTCTTGCATCCTGCATTGACTACGTAGTTCTAGAGTTCAGGGATTACTCCTAACGACTCTGCCTCTCTAATGAAAAATTCGTCATCCCTTCACTCACTCGGTTGTAGCTCCTACTCCCAACTGAAAGACTCTAAACTGGTTCTTAACTAAACTTAAACTGAATTGAATCTGTTACTGATCATTTTTCTCGAATGATCTAACTGAATTACGCTGAATTCACTTGGTTCCATATCTGACGGAATACTACTGAATCTCGTTATCTGACTACATAATACTGAGTTCTGAACTGAATACTTGAATACTACTAGGTCTGAGCTGAGTACAGAACTGAGGCCAGAATACTAGCAATACTGAGATTACTGAGATTTCTGAGATTTTTTAAGTTTTGTATCTGTCTGAGAGTACAGAGTTCTATAACTCACTGAGTTCTGAGAGTCGTGGCTTAACCGAGATTATCGAGGAAACTGACACGGGCTCTAGACTGTAGCTAATTTGTCGGGTATAAATACCCTCAGGACTCGATAACATAAAAGTAAAACATAACCATTCTTGAATAATCAAGACCATGGACAGTCATTCACCATCACAATTAGTAAACCATCTCTTTAAGTAGTTAAAAATCTTAAATATGTAATAGTATAGGGAGACAGCCTATTGGCTCATACTCTATTCAACAAGGTCTTACATCAAACACTCAGCATGTATTAAAGTCTTAGCATGTATTGAAGAGCACATAATTGGGGAATTTCATGCTATCATGTCACAATTCGTTCACTAAGGCCTTTCAACAAACACTTGGCATGCATGGGCTTGCACAAAATTGGGAATTTCTAGTCAACATGCTATAATGGGTCTAATTCTTTCACATTAGCATTTTATCAAACATATGGGGAGCATGCTTTGCTTATTGAACAATTTCTACACTTAACTGACATGAATACCTCACTTAACAAGCAACTTGAACAGGGTTTATCATGAACATCATATGATATCACATACTAGGGCCAAAGCTTGAAAACTCATAAACAAAACATGAATTAAAAACTCAATAATAACATGAACTCTAAATTCAATTCACATGAATCATGAAAAATCATAAACATAAGATCTTTGAAATTTAGAAAAGGGTTTTTGAGCTTCTTGGATGAAAGGGACCCAAGAATCAACATCTGCATACATTAGTTTCTTGATTCTTAAAAAGTTAATAGAGAAATAATGATGATTGGGGTCTTGATTTAGGAACCCTAGCTCTTGTTCTTAACAACTTTGAGAGAAAACTAGTATTTTTGGGTTAAATAAGGCCAAATCTCGTGTTAAGAAGTATATATAGGGGTAGCAAAATGACCGTTTCTGCCCTTGGAATTAAATTGAACAATCCTGATTTTACATGTTGGTGCGATGCACCATAATCGCGCCAGCTTACTAGAAATTGGACAATTGGGAAATTGTTTGATGGCGCGACGTGGTGGAAATCGCGTTGCCACCTTGGTTGTAAATTGGAAAGGCAGCACGGCGTAGTGGAATTGCGTTGGTGCACTGGAAATTGACAACTCTGAAACTAAGCCTTGGCACGATGTACCATAATCGCGGAGTTTCACTGGATTTTGAATATTGCCATTTTGGCTGGCTCTACGACGCGCTAAAATGCTAAGTGGCACATTGTCTCACTAAAATGGCCCTAACTTTTTGCTCGAGTGTCAAATTTGGGCAAATTTGGTTTTGATAGAAAGCTTATTCAATTCTCTACATGACAAAAAGTCGATATTAGGGAAATTCAACATGGTTTAAACTACTTTTCACTTAGGAAGATACTTCTCAACCTTTTAGGGCTGGATTAACACTTTGCTGAACACGCTCTAAGGCTCAGACTATGAGAGAATTTTGTGGGGTCTTACAATATCTCCCCCTTGGAAACATTCATCCTCGAATATCGCTTGATAGGCTAAGAATACTGATCAATTAAACTTACTCAAGGAATGAGCGCATCTGAAACATGACTATACAATTGGAACTACTGATATTCTGAACTATCATACGTGACATGCATATCTGATGCATGGAATACTCGACTAAAGCTACTCATAAGCTGAATTCTCATAATAGATATACATATTGGATGCATGGATGAGTAGCTGAGTTGTTCTCATGAATGGATGACTGAATACACTGAAAAACTGAACTCTTTCTACTGAACATGCATATCTAATGCATGAATGTCTGACTGTACTGAATCTCTAAAGCATGAATGGATATGCAATGATAACTGATGTTTACTTCATAAGGAGATTCTGAACATGTAACTGAATGAGTCTAAGGACATGAAAGCATTGCACTATCATGGGGTATCTTCCCCTTAGGACTCTATGTCCCTCTAAACAAACTTCGCTGAAATATTGGGGCAGTGCACGGGGCACCTACAAACTAGGTCATGATTGACCGACTGAGATCTGAAACTAATACATGACTCATACTGACATATAAGCTCAAAATGAGAGCAAAGGATCTAACAATGCATAGCATAAAGATGAAGGACTCATAACATACTTGAATTTATATCAGGGAACCTTTTCTAATCATGGTGAGTCTAAAGTTCATGAAGTCTATTCTGACACTGACTACTATTGGCACCAGAAGGCACCCTGCTAACAAAACTCTCTACCCCTCTAAGCTAGCAATCTTCTCGCTTCTATGGCTTAGATCACCACATTCAAAGCATATATCACTATCGACTCTACACACACCTAGGTGACTCTTGCCACACTTTCCACAAAGCGGATAGGTACTAACACCACTAGCACTACTTTGGGATTTGGAGCCTGGCGCTCCATCATGATTGACATCCCAAAACTTTGGTGTGGGTACACTAGCTAAGAATAGAGTTGGGACTGAAAACTTTTGACTATGCTGAGAACGGCTACCACCCTGGGAACCTACCTGAGAGGAACCGTGACTGCCTATTCTGGCTCTCTTACTCACTCTCTCTCTCTTTCTATCATCTTATCTACCTCAATCTGCTGCGTATGCATCATCAGCCTAGAAAGGTCCATATCTCTATTGATCATAGTGGTACTACACTATTTCAATACCAACCCAGACAAACCAGTCACAAACTTACTCATACTCGTTCTAGGGCCAGCTATCAAGTCAGGGGCATACTTAGCTAACTAGTTAAACTTAAGACAATACTCTTCACTGTCATGGAGCCTTGCCTTAGGTTCATGAACTCTTCTACCTTAGTTTCCCTCATCTCTAGTAGGAAAAACTTATCTAAAAAGGCATCCTGAAACTCCTGCCAAGTCACGGGAGTTGCATCCTCCCCTCTACCCTTCTTCCATATCACAACCCAATCATGAGCAATATTCTTTAGCCTATAGGATGCTAACTCTACACTCTCCTTCTCAGAAACATGCATAACCTGGGTGATCTTCTTCACCTCCTCAAGATAAAGTTGTGGGTCCTCACCTGCTACTGACCTATAGAACTCTGGCAGGTTCATTCTCATGAAATCTCTAATTTTAGTTGTGGCTGAACCCCCATCTTACTGAGGTGGGGCCACAGCCTGATGGTTACCCTGAACATTAGCCACAGCTTAGGCTAGCACCTGAAAATCTTCCTAAAACTCTGCATGTGACACATTCTCATTCTCAAAATCTACTGGTTGAGGTGGCTAGTCATCAACCTTATAGGCATTATCTCTGTGAGGAGGCATACTCTGTATATGAAAGAAAGAGGTGTATTAGACTGAGGATCAACTTGAGCTCATACTAACTCGTACGATATGAATAATGAAAGAAGGAAAACTACTCCTAAAATATCTTATAGCCTCTTGTACATAAATGTGGCGCCAACACACCCATGCACAAGACTCTACTAGATGTGGCTTTTCAGACTCCCTAGGACACTATTGAACCTTAGGCTCTGATACCAAGTTTGTAACGACCTAATTTTCAGGAACCAAAATGTCACACAGTGTTCATGATCCCGAAGGACCACAAGCTAACCCTCTACTAATATCTGTACCTAAACACTGCATAATCTAGTTAATAAATGCAAAAACTAGTCGTACGGTTCAAAACATCTAAAAATACTCAAAATTGAAAATTAAATACTGATACATCTATCCAAAAAACCTCTAAACTATCTGAACTGTGGAGTTTATGGGACATGTCCCCAACTAACTTCGTCTACTGAAAATAAACTAAGTCAAATATGATAATAATAAAAATAAGGATCATCCTCAACTAAAAAGGACTCACTGCTATGTTTACTGCTGCTGAATAGGACTGAGCTGCTAAGGGTACTTTGGATCCCATGCCTCCGAACCTATGGTGTCAAATAAAATACCATAGCGCAAATGCGTCAGTACGAGAATGTACCAGTATGAAGATGAGGTAAGGCTAAATGCAAGGGCTTATTCATGAATAATTACTTAACTGAATAATCATGAGAGTACTGAATAAGAACACATGTATAAATGCACAAACCATAACTGAAATCATCGTGACTCAAAATACTAAAACTCGAATACTACTTTACTGCCATCTGAACTCACTACTAATGCCTGAGATACTGAACACTAAATCATCTGATACTGATAACTGAGTACTGGAGTTGTGATCAGTCCTCTCTAGTGAGTGATTTTAGAAACTGATGTTACTGGAGTTGATTAATTGAATCTACTCACATCAATGACTGAAAGTTAAGCTTACTACTCTCGACTGTTTGAATCTAAGATCAAACCTTTATAATAGATGATCCTTGAATCTACTATCAATGATAAAAAAATATTATGTCTGAGATCAAATCTATCTAGCGGAAGATCTCTGAATCTAATAAAGAAAATACTAAACTAAATCTGAGACTGAGATCAAGCCTATCTAACGGGTGATCTCTAGATCTGATAATAAGATTACTCAACTGAATCTGAGACTGAGATCAAGCCTATCTAACAGGTGATCTCTTGATCTGATACTCAGATTACTCAACTGAATCTGAGACTGAGATCAAGCCTATCTAACAGGTGATCTCTGGATCTGATAATGAGATTACTCAACTAAATCGGAGACTGAGATCAAGCCTATCTGACGGGTAATCTCTGAATCTGATAATGAGATTACTCAACTGAATCTGAGACTGAGATCAAGCCTATCTATCGGGTGATCGCTGGATCTGATAATGAGATTACTCAACTGTATCTTAGACTGAGATCAATCCTATCTAATAAGTGATCTCTGGATCTGATAATAAGATTACTCAACTAAATCTTTGACAAAGATCAATCTTATCTAACGGATGATCTCTAGATTTGACAATGAGATTACTCAACTGAATCTAAGACTGATATCAAGCCTATCTAATGGGTGATCTCTTGATCTGATAATATGATTACTCAACTAAATCTGAGATGGAGATCAAGCCTATCTAATGGGTGATCTTTGTATCTGATAATAAGATTACTCAATAACTTTATGTGGGACCATGCCTATCTAGTGGGTGGTCCATAAGTCAATAGAACTATTTGAGTTACTCACTGAGATAGATGACTGTATCTGACAGTCCTGATTTTTGAGTTCTACTCTGAAGATTGATACTGAAACTGCAACTATGGGAGTTCTCACTTAACTGACAAGCCCCGAATCTAAACTGGTAGGGTCTAACCTGTAACCCCAGATAGAAAGGTGTCAATACCGTGCCACGGGTAAAGACCTCTCTGGTCAAGCCTCTCTAACCGGTGACCCTCACAGAAAGTCAAGCCTAAGGCAGTATAATAGTCAAGCCTTATTATAACGGGTCACTACTGCATTCTGCGCTGTCTACACAATTCTAGAGTTCAGGGATTGCTCCTAACGACTCTACCTCTCTAACGGTAAAGCTGCCATCCCTAAAATCGCTCGGTACTAGCTCCTACTCCCAACTGAAAGACTCTAAACTGGTTCTTAACTGAACTTAAACTGAGCTGAATATGTTATTGATCATTTTTTCTCTAATGATATGATTGAGTTACGCTGAATTCACTTGGTTCTGTGTCTGATGGAATGCTACAAAATCTCGTTATCTGACTGCATAATATTGAGTTTCAAATTTAATACTTTAATACTACTAGGTCTGAGCTGAGTAAACTGAGGCTAGAATACTAGCGATACTTAGTTTACTAAAATTTATGAGATTTCTAAAGTTAATTATCTGTCTAAGAGTACAGAGTTCTATAACTCACTGAGTTCTGAGAGTCGTGTCTTAACCAAGATTATCGAGGAAACTGACACTGACTCTAGACTGTAGCTAATTTGTCGGGTATAAATAACCCCAAGACTCGATAACATAAAAGTAAATCATAACCATTCTTGAATAATCAAGACCATAGACATTTATTCACCACCACAATCACTAAAGCATCTCTTCAAGTATTTAGAAATCATAAACATGTAATAGTATAAAGAGACATGTTATTGGCTCATACTCCATTCCACAAGGTCTTACATCAAACATTCAGCATGTATTAAAGTCTTAGCATGTATCGAAGAGCACATAATTGTGGAATTTCATGCTATCATGTCACAATTCATTCACTAAGGCCTTTCAACAAACACTTGGCATACATGGGCTTGCACAAAATTGGAGATTTCTAGTCAACATGCTATAATGACTTTAATTCTTTCACATAAGCATTTTATCAAATATATGGGGAGCATGCTTTGCTTATTCAACAATTTCTACATTTAATTGACATGAACACCTCTCTTAACAAGCAACTTAAAGAGGGTTTATCATAAACATCATATGATATCACATACTAGGGTCAAAGCTTGAAACCTCATAAACAAGACATGAATTAAAAACTCAATAGTAGCATAAACTCCAATTTCAATTCACATGAATCATGAAAACTCATAAACATAAGATCTTTGAAATTTAGAAAAGGGTTCTTGAGCTTCTTGGATGAAAGGAACCCAAGAATCAACATCTGCATACCTTAGTTTCTTGATTCTTGAAAAGTTAACGGAGGAATCTTTATTATTGGGGTCTTGATTTAGGAACCCTAGCTCTTGTTCTTGAACAACTTTGAGAGAAAACTAATATATTTGGGTTAAATGAGGCCAAATCCTATGTTAAGGAGTAATTATTGGGGTAGCAAAATGACGGTTTTTGCCTTTGGAATTAAACTGAAAAATCCCGATTTTACATGCTGGCGCGACGCGCCATAATCGCGCTAGCTTACTGGAAATTGGACAATTAGGAAACTTCTTGATGGTGCGACGCAGTGGAAATCGTGTTGCCATCTTTGTTTCTAACTGGAAAGGTACCGCGACGCGGTGGAATTGCGTTGGTGCACTGAAAATTGACAACTCTAAAATTAAGCCTTGGCGCGACGCGCCATAATCATGGAGGCTCACTGGATTTTGACAATTGCCATTTTGGCTGGCTCCGCGATGTGCTAAAGTTCCAGGTGGCACACTGTCTCACTAAAATAGCTTTAACTCTTCGCCCGAGTGACGGATTTGGGCGAATTTGGTATCAATAGAAAGCTTATTCAATTCTATACATGACAAAAAGTCTATATTAGGGAAATTCTACATGATTTAAAATACTTGTCACTTGGGAAGATACTTCTCAACTTTTTAGGGCCGGATTAACACTCCACTGAACACGCTCTAAGGTTCAAGCTATGAGAGAATTTTGCGAGGTCTTACAAAAGGTATGCTTGGTAAGAAAATTGCATCTAAAAATATTGTAAACACAGTACCAAATAAATGTCTGTTCTTGATATCAAAGTATTATCTTGATCAGTTCAAAGCACCAAAAAAAAAATTAAAATGTAAAGATCAATTTTGTATCTATCAAGAGCTCATGTTACACTTTTTGGAATAAAACATTAGGTTTGGGTCAATTCCACATGATTTTTTCCAAATGACCTCCCGCTATTAAAAGTATCATCACATCACATACAAAACTTATTTTATAGGTACAACCATAAAATATCGGATGATTTGGTCTTCTCAATGATCACCTAGTGTTATTTGCCTCTATTGAGATTTAAACCTGATACCTTATGATTCTTCTCGCACTTCATTGTTCGCTAGGCCACACTTTTGAACTCATATGTTTTATCTCATAATTACAAGCACATCAAGTTACTTTAGCAGAAAATAGAAGCAAGACAAATCCATACAATATATATCCACCAATGCAAGACAAGCAAATCAATAAGTTACATTAGTGATACATTCACACACAGGAGCATCAATAAACAATGAATGTCAAATGTCCACTAGTTTTAGAGTATCGAAATTGAAATTACCCCTCCATATAAGAATAATTTTGTATTGACAAACCCATCATTACATGGCAGCAAAATGTCGTGCAAGCAATGCACCAGGTTTACAAGTTGAACAGAAATCTTTACTAGCTACACATCTCTTATACTATGACTAGAACCAAGGATTGAGAAGTCCAAATAATCTTTTATCTAAAACATTATCTTTGGATAAATTTCACAATTTTTTTTTTAAACGACCTCCCACAATTAAAAGTATCATCACGTCTTATGCAAACCTTCTTTTATAGGTACAAGTATGGAGTTTAGTTCTCATACCAAATAATCTTCACCTCTAATTAAGTTCTACATGATTCATCACCTCATGACTTATCTAATGATTATTTATGTGGCACCCCACATCAATTGAGTATTTATGGCCACCAAACCCCATTGGCTTTTTTTATGTGTGTGCATCTGTCTCCGGAGTTATGGATAAAAATAGTAAGCCAACTCGTAGATGGGCAAAGAAACTTTGGTCCTGATGCATTACTTTACCATCTCTATACTTATCTTTCCAAACTATTGGAATTGATACTAGTTATTGAACAATATTAGACCAAAGATATTCTTGACATGACAGTAATATTATCCTCTTTTGGGTCGAGTATACACATTTTTCGTAAAAGGTCTTACCCCATTAAAACTACCACTACATTATATATGTAAACTCCTTTTCTTTTTAACTACTAAAGTAGGACTTCATTAGCATATCCAACATACTATATACATGCAACGGTCAATGCAAGTTAAGTCGATATGAATGTGGAAAGGGAGTCATTATATCAGAATAATCACCACTTCTTGCAGCAAGTCATAGAATGAATTTCTTTCAAGTTATTGACAATCTATGTCATGACCCAATTTCTTGGATCCTGATGGCGCCCACTATAACCCACCAGTAGGCAAGCCAAACTCATCCTCCAAAATGGCTAGTAAAGGACTACCCAAAGAGATAAAGGAAAGAATGCAGAAAAGATATAATAACAAATCAAATACATAATATAGTCCCAAAATCTGATGGTATCAGTATAAGAGGTTCTACATAATAAGATTTCAAAGTGACGTACGAATGAATACACTAATATAACTTATCTCTGAATACAACATAGAGACTAGTCTAATACATAAGAGAGAGATAAGTAATACTCTGAATGCTAGGAGCTCACTCTAAGTCTCCAAACCAAGGTTGCTCTGTACGACACACACAACAACGGTGATAACCCATACTATGATCTACATGTTGCAGAAGTGTAGTATGAGTACCAAACACGTAGTACTAAGTAGGCAACTACTGATTGAGCTCCAAAGATAAAAAAGATATATACAACATATAAATAAAATGAAAAACTACACCCAAATGTCCAGTCACAATATAAGACTGGCAATGAGATAATAAGGATAAACTATCCTATTCATGTCAAAGAGATTAATATATTATGGCTAAGAAAGTATTAAGAATGTATTATATTATTCCAACCAAACTTAGGAATCTCAAAACTATACCGTATATCACTGGCCAATATCCAAGTAAGAGCGAAAAGAATATATATATAAGTATACAAGACCAAGGAATGAATATATATAAAGAAAAGGAGGGATATACGGTAATACCATAGCGACATATGGCTAAGTATGCATATATATATATATATATATATAAGTACTTAACCAAGGTCTACTCGAAGTATAGACTAAGTCATTAGACTAGCTATTTAAGACCTTATAATCATTACCGGAGCTAGTGCTAGAATACTCAGGATGTTAATCCATATATCAAATCATTATATGGTCATGCATAATAAAGTAATTGTTAGATAAAAGAGGTTGGAATTATACCTCAAGTCTCGATACCAAATCAATGACCAATCTTGCATAAGCTAGCCATAATAATGATCATAAAAATGATAATAAAAATGTCAATAACAATGTGAGTAACCAGCTAGTTTGGACAACCAAATACCTAACTGATCCTATCACGTGCCCCCATAGCCCTAGGCTCAGAAGGTTCAATCAACATACAACACACTATAACGCATAGTCATCACCCATACGTATGTAGTCCCCCCATATGAGCTGATAGATATAGGCGCTTACTGGGGATAGGCAATGCAAATGAAAGGATGAATAAAACAAAATCCAAAATACCATAACCAATAAGTATAATCAATATCATGATATTATCATCATAACCATTACCTTCATAACTATTATCATCATAATCATCCTCCGACCTTGTCGGGTATGTATATAATTATAATTGTCATACATAGGGCTAGCTGAACTCGAACCGGTAGACGTAGTCATAGGCACATCTATATAATCATCCTCTAGCCTTGCTGGGTATTAATGCATTATTACAACCATTCTCTGACAATGTTGGGTATCAATCCATCATTATAATATCCTCTGGCCTTGACGGGTATCATCATATTATCATAATATTCTTCGATCTTATCGGGTATCATCGCATCATCATAATATCCAAATCAATATCAATAATAGAGATTAGGCCTCACGAGTGCTAAATTAAAGAACAAGCCCTATGAGGGATAAAATAAAGAGCAAGCCAAACGAGGTCTAAAGTAAATGTCACGACCCAAAAATAAGGGTCATGATGGCACTTGTCGCAGCGCACTTGACAAGTAAGCCTATCACCCAAACTGATATGAAAAGAGGAAAAGATAAAAATATCCCAAGATAAGGCTTCTAGAACGAAGGCAAATCATATAAGTAATCATAATAATGTAGAAAGAACTTATCCAAAATACCAATCATTCCCAAAACCAGGTATCAATAGTGTAAAAACTACTAATACAATCCAAGAGTGAAATACATCGAAAAAATAACCACAAAGGAATAATATCTATCTCTGAATACTAATAAAGACATAACTACTGTAAAAGATAGAAGTGAACTTCGAAGGCATGAATGTCCAACCGCTACCTTGTAAGCTCCAACAATCACCCAAGTCAATCAAGGTGCGGTGTACTCGAGCTAGGACCTGCACCAAAAGGGCGTAGTAGGCATGAGTACGGTCCACTTGTACTCAGTAGGTATCATAGGTCGACAAAGCAAAGTAGTAAATAAAGCATACAAATATACACTAAGGGCACGTCACCTGCAGTCAGAAAATATCCCACAATGGTAGCCCACACCAATTGCACTAATAGTTCTAATATATCTCATATATATTGCAACATCACACTAAGATAGAACAAAAGTATGTATTATATCACATATAAGAAGAATAAGGAGAAACATACATATACAAGATCACCAAATACAAGTAAAAGAAGATACAATAAATACATAGATGACAAGTAAATATGGTAATATAACACAATATAACACAATAAAGCAAGTGCAATGTATATGATGATGCACGAGGTCATCGCATAACCTCCGAGATCATCGCACAATTCCCGTATACACCTACGGAGGCAAGCCTCCTAATGCAGGACCTTTGGGGGGTTCGTCAACCCGTATATAATCCATATATCTCATATCTCCATTTCGACACATCCCTTGGAAAGGGTTTTATAAGGTATTACAGTAACTCCTCCCCGGCACATCCCTCGGGAAGGGTTTTAAAAAGGTGTTACCAGTGTTTCTCAGATGTTGTCATGGTAGTACAAATATTTCATGAATGAGAATGATATGAGAATCTAATGCTCATATCCAATAACAGTGAGTATTTTCACCTCCAACCACAATGATATATTTCCACAACCATGTGAGCCAATATCCACTCATAATTTCAGTTTCAACCACGAATTTTCACATGGCTCATATGCCAAATAAGGTATGAATATAATCACAATACTTCAATGGTACCATATTAAGCATCTTAACAATACAATACAATTATTCGCATATATTCAAGGCTATTAAATCACATAGAACTCCATACGGTCACACATATCACATAATAACTCAATTTCAATAATTACGTCACATATAGGCCCCCACATGGGCACAACACATAAATAACCATTTTTCATGATTAGTTCTCACCCTTAACATGCATTTTGTATCATTATTTACTACCTAACCCAGTCTGAAAGAGTTAAGCCATAACTACCTAAAAAGTCAAATCGGTCTGCTACACTTCGAACCCATGACCTTACTTTTCACAAATAATGTCGAACTCCACTAAAAATATTAAATATTAAATCTACATTTCAAAACAAAACCAACGACACCCATAATAAATACTTTTGGTTCGGGATTAAAACGGACCCCCGAAATGAATTTCCGAAAAAGAAGCGCAAAATTAAAACTTTACTTCAAAAATATGTTCCGCATATTTTTAGAAACCTACATCTAAATATCCAAGTTAAATCGAGTCAAAAATAAGGTTCAAATAAAAAAAATATTTTTGAGCTTTACCGGGTAAAATCTTTGAAATATGGTTAAAATCAAGAATCGAAGTTGTTTTTATGGTTAAATTGGTGAAAAATTAGTAATTATAGGATAAAAACATTATTCAAGTGAAAAGGAGTGAACTTGAAGTTTAAAATCAAGTCCTAAGATTTTTGGAATTTTGAGAAATTTATCATGAAATTACTAAGAAAATGGTGAATTTTTACCTTAAATCCGTAATAAAATCAAGAATTAGGTGTTAATCTAGCTTTCTAAGCTCCCACAAGCTTCACTTTTAATCTCCCACAATATTTTAAGGTTTAACTCTTAAGATACAAGATGATAAATGAACAAAATGGGCAAAAAGAGGAGAAAATCAGCAATATATAGCTGAAAATCTGCTATGACAGCAGTTTTTTCTTTTTTAAAGTCCAACCTGGACTTCGACGGAGTGTCCAGCATTCGTTCGGAGTCCGATAAATACAAACAAACTATGCAACCATACTAAATTCGATGTTCCGAATGTGTTGGAGAAGTTAGATTTTTGAAAAAAATATCATTTTCCCAAAGTTGACCCCCGAAACTCAAAATTATAATTTTCTAAATCGGGGGTCGAAATGAGATTTAAAAACAGTAAAATCATACCAAACATGCTAACACCTTAAAATCGACATTCCAGATTTGCTGGCAAAGTTGTATTTTCCATCCGAGATCGTTTCGATCAAATATGAGTCTCATACCCATATTTTTAATTTTTCAACTTTCCGATCAATAGGTCGAAATGAGCTCGGGTTTATTAGGACCCGAACCAAAGATCTACCTAGACTAAAATCGATATTCTGGAGCTACTGGCGCAATTCATTCGGTCATCCATCACACGGATCAAAAGATATCTCCATAATTCTAAAAAAAGGCTCTCGAAGCCATTAAAAACCACAATATCACATAAATACCAAAATGCATGGGAAATCATGCCAATACTCCCACACCCCAGAAATACCAAAATGAAACTACGTGGAGGGGTAAAATAGTAAAATCACATAAAATCATAAATTTCACACATTTCATCAAATTTTTAAGTCATTACATCATCCACCACTAAAAATCTAGTTTGTCCTCAAACTAAGGCAAAGAAATACCTGAATCAATTAAGAAATGAGGATAAGAACTACGCATATCATACTCGACCTCTCAAGTAGCTTCATCTACAAGTCGATGTCGCCACTGGACCTTAACAACTAGGATCAATCTAAAGCACAACCGTTCATCTAACTGAACCAACTCCCAACAAATGACATGAGACTTATCGGAAATATAACGACTAAGCATAGAAACATGAAAAACTAGATGAACAGATGATAGATCAAGGGGCAAAGCCAACTCATAAGCTACATCACCAACAATTCGAAGAATCTCAAATGGATCAATATATCTGGGGCTAAGCTTGCCTCTCTTCCCAAACCTCATCACACCTTTCATGGGTGAAACTCAAAGGAAAACACGATCTTCAATGCTAAATCTCAAGGTACGAAGTCCACAATCAGTATAGCACTTCTGCCTACTCTGAGCTGCTCTAAATCTATCCTGAATGATCTGAACTCTATCCAAAGACACACGGAGCAAGTCCCCACCTCAAGGTCTCATCTCTGAAACATCAAACCAATCCACTAGGGAGCGACAACACCTACCATACGACGCCTCAAAAGAAGCTATATCAATACTAAAATGGTAGCTTTTTTTATATGCAACTCATCTAAAGCCAAATGTTGCTCCTACTGGCTACAAAAATCCATCACACAAGCGCGGAGCATACTCCAAAACCTAGATAGTTCACTCTGACTGGCCATCAGTCTGGGGTGAAATACTATGCTAAGATCAACCTAAGTACCTAAATCATCTTGAAAAGTCTTCCAAAAGTGAGATGTGAACACAGAACTTTGATCTGCAATACTGGACACCGACGCACCATGCAAACGCATAATCTCACAAATAAAGATAGGAGCTAACTTCTCAGCACTAAATAAGACTTGGTCTATCAATCCACAATGACCCAAGCACTTTTAAAACCATAAGATGTACGAGGAGAACCAATCACAAAGTCCATGGTGATCTATTCCTACTTTCACTCGGTAATGGGTAACCTCTGAAGCTATCCACCAGGTCTGATATACTCGGCCTCTACCTGCTGACAACATAGGCAATGAGCCACAAAATATGCCATATCTCGTCGCATACCTTCCCACCAGTAGTGTTTCCTTAAATCACGATACATCTTAGTCATACCTGGATGGATAGAATATCTTGAACAATGGGCCTCCTCTAAGATCAACCTAATCCAGTCACCCACTCTCGTATACAAACTCGGCCCCCAATCCTCAAAACTCCATCTAAATTAAGTAAGGCTTTCTTAGCCTCCCCACTCAACACTTTATCTTAAATCAACCTCAATCCAACATCATCAAATGGATAATCTCGAATTTGCTCCATCAAAAAAGATCTATCATCCACAAATGCCAAAACACGCCCCAGTGTCAAAATATCAAGCCTAACCATCTGGTTAGATAAAGACTGAACCTCTAAGACCAAAGTCTTCTCCTAATCAAAAGATGCGCCCAGCTACCCATTCAAGTCGACTTTTGGCTCAAGGCATCCTTAACGATACTAGCCTTGCCGAATGGTAGAGAATAGTCAAGTCATAATTCTTAAGCAACTCAAGCCAACGGCGCTGCCTCATATGAAGATCTCACTAGGTAAAGAGGTACTGTAGGCTACAATGAACTAAGAAAATCTCACAGCGAACTCCATACAAGTAGTGCCTCAACAACTTCAAAGAAAACACAACTACACACAACTCTAAATCATGGGTAGGATAATTCCTCTCATGAGGCTTCAACTGACGAGACGTATACGCAATCACCTTTCCCTCCTACATCAACACAACACCCAAACTAACACCAAAAGCATCACAAAACACGAAAAATCTTATACTCTCCTTAGGCAAAACCAATATAGGAGTTGAAGTCAACAAATCCTTGAGCTTTTGGAAGCTCACCTCACAAGTATCAGACTACTAGAAGGAAATCTTCTTCTAAGTCAACTTAGTCAATGGAGATGCAATGGATAAAAAACCCTCAACAAAATAATACCGATAATAACCCACCAAGCCAACAAAACTCCAAATCTCTGTGGGCAAAATAGGTCTATTCCATTCATGAATCGCTGCAACCTTGGCTGGATCAACCATAATACCTTCCTTAGTCACCACATGATCTAAGAAAAATATACTCAAACCAAAACTCGCACTTAGAGAACTTTGCATACAACTTTTCATCCCTCAATCTCAGAAGCACAATCTGCAAATGCTCCAAATAAACCAATATATCATCTATAAATACAAAAATAAAGAAGTCGAGATACAGTTAAAACACTCAGTTCATCAACTCCATGAACACGGCAGGGGCATTGGTCAACCCAAAAGACATGACCAAGAACTCATAATGACCATAACGAGTCTGAAAAGTTATCTTCGAAGTATCCAAAGCTCTAATCCTTAATTGGTGATAACCGAACCTCAAATCAATCTTCGAAAACACTACACCACCCAAAGTTGATCAAATAAATCATCCATACAAAAAAGAGAACACTTATTCTTAACCTTCACCTTATTCAACTATTGATAATTAATACATGACCCATTTTTTATATTCACAAACGAGACAGGCACACCCCAAGGTGAAATACTAGGTCAGATAAACCCCTTATCCAACAACTCCTACAACTGATCCTTCAGTTCCTTCAACTCTATTGGGCCATCATATAAGGAAGAATAGAAATGATCTTGGTTCCCAGATATCAATACTGAAATCAATATCTCGATCCGAAGGCATACCAAGCAAGTTCGTAGGGAATATATCTATAAACTCATAGACATCACGAACAAAATCCAAAAAAGGAGGCAAAACAGCACTGGTGTCACAAATATGATCCAAGTAAAATAAACATCCCTTCTCAACTAGTTTACGAGCCTGAACATAAGATATGACCCTCTTAGGACCCGAATGAAGTACACCTTTCTAAGCTATCCTTAGCATACCCATTAAAGCTAAACCTAAAGTCTTAGCAAAACAATCTAAGATAGCATGATAAGGAGCCAACCAATCCATACCTAAAATAACATCAATATCGACCATATCTAATATAAGCAAATCTACCAATGTCTCACACCTGGTAAAACTAGATTGATGCGCCTGATCCACCACTAAAGAATCACCTACCGAGGTAGATACACAAATAGACATGGCAAGAGGCTCACTAACAGAATCAAAACCCAAAGTAAAATACACAAACACATAAAAGAAAGTTAATCCGGGATCAAATAATACTGATGTAGGTCTGAAACAAATGGGGACGATACCTGTAATCAAGCATCAGAAGCCTCTGCCTCAAGTCTGGATGGTATAGCATAACACTGACCATGACCACCAATTGCTTATGTAGACCCATGGACATCCTCACGAGCTCTACTACCTCTGCCCCTCACACCTCTGGTAAAACCCCTACCCCTCACAACTGAAATAGGATTAGCTCTAAACATAAGGTAAGGACAGTCCTTAGCCACATGGCCAATCTCATCAGGTACATAGAAACCTCTACAACCAATCTCAACAGGAGAAGGCACAACTAGGCCTAAACGGCCACCCTAAACTACTAAATTAGAAGGTCCAACATTGAACGCTATAAGGCCTTTTGCACTAGCCTACACTATCCATGAGAATCACTAAAATCTCTATAATGGGGAGACTAACCTCTGAACTCATAAAAATTATGAACCTTCTTGGATCCACTTTGAGATACTTGAAGAATACCCTTTGTCATCTTAGTATGATCCAAAATACTATGAAAAAAGCCCTAAGTACAACCATCTGAGACATAGCCACTAAAGGGAGACATCCAAACCTTTTACAAACTTCTGAGTCTTCTCAGACTCGATGGAAATACTATCATAGGAATATCTAGACAGGGCAGGAAAATATGCCTCATACTCAGCTATTGTCATGGAGCCTTTCTCCAAATGACCTGACTCATCCCATATCCGATCCCTTAAACTATAAGACACAAATCTCTCCAGAAAGCATCAACAAATTGATCCCATGACAACTCAGGAGCATCAATAGGCCTACAACCGATAAATAATCTCAATCGATCTCTCAAAGTATCTCTCAACTGATAGTAGTATAAGCCACACCATTCGCGCAAAAAGAGTGAAACACAACTCAGAACACAAGATATGAAAGAACTTCACATGATAAAGAATAAAATAAGAGAAGTTTCCTAAAGACGTCCTATAGCCTCTCAAAGATAGATATGGATGTTTACATATCGATCAACTAGACTCTATTAGACATCTCGTTTATACACCATTGAGACCAATGAAACCTGTGTGCTCTGATACCAATTTGTCATGACCCAAAAATGAGGGTCATGATGGCATTTATCGCAGCGCACTTGACAAGTAAACTTATCACCCAAACTAATATGAAAAGAGGAAAAGATAAAAATATCCTAAGATAAGACTTCTAGAACGAAGGTGAACCATATAAATAATCATAATAATACGGAAAGAACTTATCCAAAATACCAATCATGCCCAAAACTAGGTGTCAATAGTGTAAGAACTACTAATGCAATCCAAGAGTCAAATACGTTGAAAAAATAAACACAAAGGAATAATATCTATCTCCGAGTACTAATAAAGACATAACTACTATAGAAAGATAGAGGTGAACTTCAAATGCATGAATGCCCAACCGCTACCTTGAAAGCTCTAACAATTGCCCGAGTCAATTAAGTTGAGGTATACTCGAGCTAGGACTTGCACCAAAAGGATGCAGTAGGCATGAGTACGGTCCACTTATACTCAGTAGGTATCACAGGTCGACTAAGCAAAGTAGTAAATAAAGTATACAAAATATACACTAAGGGAACGTCACCTGCAGTCAGAAAATATCCTACAATGGTAGCCCATACCACTTGCACTAACAGTTCTAATATATCTCACATATATTTCGACATCACACCAAGATATAACAAAAGTACGTATTACATCACATATAAGAAGAATAAGGGGAAACATGCATATACAAGATCATCAAATACATGTAAAAGAAGATACGATAAATACATACATGACAAGTCAATATGGCAATACAATACAACATAACATAATAAATTAAGTGCAATGTATATGATGATAAAGATGATGATGATTATGATGATGCACGAGGTCGTCACACAACCTCTGGGATTGTTGAACAATCCTCGTATACACCTACGGAGGAAAGCCTCCCAACGCAGAACCCATGGGGGGTTCATCAACCCGTATACTATGCATATATCTCATAGCTCATTTTCAGCATATCCCTCGAAAAGGGTTTTATAAGGTGTTACAATAGCTCCTCCCCGGCACATCCCTCGGGGAGGGGTTTAAAAATGTATTGATAGTGTTTCTCAGATATTACAACGGTGGTACCAATATTTCATGAATGAGTATGATATGAGGATGTAATGCTCACATCTAATCCCAATGAGCATTTTCACAACCAACTACAATGATATATTTTCATAACCATGTGAGCTAATATCCACTTATTATTTCAGTTTTATCTACGAATTTCCACATGTCTCATATACCAAATAAAGTATGAATATAATCACAATATACTAATGGTACAATATTAAGCATCTTAACAACATAATACAATTATTTACATATATTCAAGGCCATTAATATCACATAGGACCCCATACGGTCACACATATCACATAATAACTTAATTTCAACAATTACATCACAAATAGGCCCACACACGATCACAACACATAAATATTTATTTTTCATGATTACTTCCTATCCTTAACATGCATTTTATATCATTATTTACTACCCAACCTAGTCTGAAAGATTTAAGCCATAATCATCTCAAAAGCCAAAATCAGTTCGCTACACTTCGAACTCATAACCTTACTTTTCACGAACAATGTCGAACTCCACTAAGATTATCAAATATGAAATGTATGCATCAAAATAAAACCAACTACAATCATATTGACTACTTTTGGTTCGAGGTCAAAACGAACCCCCGAAACGAATTTCCGAAAAAGAAGGACAAAATTAAAATTTTACTTCAAAAATATGTTCCCCATATTTTTAGGAACCTAAAGATAAATAGCAAAGTTAAATTAAGTAAAAAATGAGGTTCAAATTAAAGAAAAGTTATTTTGAGCTTTACATGGTAAAATCTTTGAAATCTGGGTTAAAATCAAGAATCGAAATTATTTTGATGATTAAATTGATGAAAAATAAGTAATTATAAGATAAAAAATATTATTCAAGTGAAAAGGAGTGGAATTCAAGCTTAAAATCAAGTTCTAAAATTTTTGGGATTTTGACAAATTTATCAAGAAATTACTAAGAAAATGGTGAATTCTTACCTTAAATTTGTAATAAAATCAAGAATTAGGAGTTAATCTAGCTACCCAAGCTCCCACAAGCTTCACTTTTAAGCTCTCATACTATTTTAGGGTTTAACTCTCAATAGACAAGATGAAAAATGAGCAAAATGAGCAAAAAGAGGAGAAAATACACAATATATAGCAGAAAATCTGCTATGACAACAGTTGTTTTCTTTTTAAAGTCCAACCCAAACTTCAACGGGGTGCCCAAGATTCGTTTGGAGTCCGATAAATGCAACCATACTAAATTTGACATTTTAGATGCGTTGACGAAGTCGGATTTTCAAAAAAAAAGATCATTTCATAAAGTTGATCTCCGAAACCCGAAATCATAATTTTTCAAACCGAGTGTCGAAATGAGATTTAAAAGTCATAAAATCATACCAAACATGCTAACACTCTAAAATTGATATTCTAGATCTGCCGGCGAAGTCGTATTTTTCATCCGAGGTCATTTCGATCAAATGTGGTCTCACACCCATATTTTCAATTTTCCAACTTTCTGATCAATAGGTCGAAATAAGCTCGGGTGTATTAGAACCCGAACCAAAGGTCTATCCAAACTAAAATAAATATTCCAGAGCTTCTGACGCAGTCCGTTCAGCCATCCGTTGCACAGATTAAAAGATATCCCCATAAGTCTAAAATAAAGCTCTTAAAGCCATAAAAAACGACAATATCGCATAAATGATACCAAAATGCATCAGAAATCATGACAATCACTCCCACACCCCAGAAATACCATAATACAACTACTGAAAGGGGTAAAACAGTCAAATCATATAAAATCACACATTGCATCAAATTTTTAGGTCGTTACAATAAATAATCATGAAAGAGAAGTAAGGTAGAGTATATTTCCATAATTCATCATTCATCATCAATAAGCATATATATGAATATTATAACTATCATCGGGTTTAATAGGAATTTATATCATCAATACAACATGTTTCTCCGTCCATATCAGAGAGTTGTTTATTTAGATATATAGTAGGTGAATGGACTTAAGTCGTGGCTAAAAGGGTGTAACTCCGTAAGTTTGTTGTCTGGGTGAACTTCGGGATTAAATTATTATAAAAGTGTTCAAAGGGTCGGGGTCTCTCACGACTGGAGTAATTAGTAGTATCAAATCATAGATCGAAACTTATCTCGGTCAAGTCTTTAAAACTTTATTATTATCCTCTTTTACATATAAGCAATTCATTAAAACAAACATTTATTATTATGAAGAAATTCATTTTAAGGTAGAAACTGGGCTTTAACCCTTAGTTAGTGACAACAATTATAAGATTATAATCTAATTGGAATCGTATCAATCATCAATGCAACAATCATGAATGTACCGAATCTATGCATGTAATCACTAGTATTCATACAATGGAACCATAAGCATTAACATATCAATGAACTACAATCATATCCTATACATGGATAAAGACTTTTCGAATGGTCAACTCATATCATAACACAGCCTTGGGCCTAATAATGTGTTCAGAATAATTATAACATCATTATCACAACCTTTGACCCATATACATATTTGAAGCCCATATCAATAATCATGTCTATAAATCATCTCATATCTATGTTATAGCGTATTCATGAGGCATAACATCTCTATAAGCCATAAGGCATATCTATAATTATCTCACATCTAGGAGGTGTAATATATTAATAAGCATCTCACATCTGAGAGACATAATGCATTAATAAAGCATAACTTATAACTATGAGGTACATCATATCTATAAGACATCTCATATCTATAGGTCATATATCATGACTATGAGGAATATCATCTCTATAGGCCAATTTCATATCTAAGAGAAATATCATATCTGAAGGCCCAATATCATATCTAAGAGGAAATAACATCTTTAAAGGTCCATTATCATATCTAAGAGAAAATAACATCTCCAAAGGCTCAATATCATATCTAAGAGGAAATAACATCTCTAAAGGCCAAATATCATATCTAGAAGGAATATCATGGCCATAAGACATTAATTATAATCCGGGGAAAGTCATCACAATTTATCAAGACACGAAGTAAACTTATTCTAAAGGCTCAATAGTCTCAATTATGCATAACATTTACAACTAAGTCCATAAGGGCTAACACAAGTCTTAGCCTAAGGTGGGCTAAAAGAACCCACTCTAACCCTCGAATACCATGTTTAGGCAATTTATACTGCCAACTAGGCTAAGGTATCTAGTTCAAATTCTAGATGTCGAGTAAGCCATAACCAGTTCTAAGATAGGAACTTCGTCTAGAAACGTAGCCATTCAAGTCAACCTACCTAAATTATGGTTTCAAGATCTCCATAATAGCCCAACTAAGGTTAATAATACCAACCATATTTCCAACACTTAAACCACATCTCAAACCTAGCATCATATCAAATCTGTTCTATTAATTAGCTCATTCTAGGTAGAAGGCAATAGGATTCTAAAAGAGTAATAAACATTTCACCTTACAAGTTAAAACCCACATCTAATCCCCAAAATTTAATATTTAATACTAAGTCATTCTACCCATGATCACACTTAGTATTTACATTCACACGCAATATATAACATACATCATCTTATGAAGAACAGTAGACAGAAGCCTACCTCAAAGCCGAACCGCAAATCCTTAAATCATTCAACAAACGTCCACCTTCACTTCATAATCCAAAAATATTATCACAGTATTAAAATCATAATCTACTCATCAATACAAGAATAATGATACTCATATTGCACTATTATTCTTCGAGTCCAAAAATGACATCGAAAATCCCAAGTGGGTCTCGCTTATGAAAATTACATTTTCGAGGTCAACAAAACATTCATACATGAACAAGGAATCATAACCCTCATGGGTGAAAACCAAGCTAATTTACGGCTAAAATCAAGCTCTCAAGCTATTTGAGGTTTTGGGTCAAGAACCAAAAATTTCACCAAGAGAGGGATGAAAACTTACCTTAAATTCAAAGATATTCGCGATAATAGATGTTAATAAAGCTGCCAAATCACCCAAAAGACTCAATTTTGAGTTAGTGCACTATTTTTAGGGTTCTTAGTTCTCAAGAGTGAGTGAAAATAAGCTAAAATGCGGCCGAAGGGGTCCTTTTATAGCCCCATCAGGTACCCAAGTGTTGTTATCACACACCTAAGGGTTGCAATCATACACAAGCAACAAGAGCAAGTATTGTGATTGCAATACCTCATGCTGCCATTGGACCATCCTCTCTAGCACTAGATATCAGCTAAAATTTAGAAATTCTATAAGTTTTCGCTAACGCTTCGGGATTCATTCAAAATCTAATTTATACAAATGGACTATGTTACCCCGCTAAATTCGATGTTTTAGACGTGATGGTTGTAATGCCCCACAAATTTCACTTCCAGTCTGAGCCTTTGAGCGTAAAGCAAAAAATCTGAGTCTAAATGTTTTAGAAATATCTTCCCAAGTATGAAATACTTTGAATAATGTCAGAACCTATTTGAACATGAATTAAGATCATAGATGTCACCTAACTCAAGGAAAAGTTGAAAGCTTTCCTATCGTTCAAGTTTTAGTGAGCGTCAAAAATTTGGTCAACTTCAATCGATCATAATTCTTTGTATATATCGAATTAGAGAACCTACTATATATCAAATGTAATCTCTTTGAATTATCTTTCCAACTATACAAATTTCATCAAAAACCGATATCAGAGCAAAGAGTTATGCCCATTTTACTCCAGCATATCAGGCTGAGAAACTGAGTGACAATATTCGTGATAAGCTGTCACGAGAGTGACGACCTATCACCAATGTCGTCATCCCTGGGAAAATTTCTACCTCTAGTGATAATATTTTGTGATAAACCATTACGCCCGTGATGGCCTATCACCAATGTCATCAACCTTAACCAGAAACTAAAAATTTTACCCTTTTGTGACGATATTTTGTGATGACTTATCACCAACTTGACGGCTTATCACAGATGTCGTCAGCTATTTTTTCAGCAATTCAAGGACATTTTGCAAGGGTATTTTGGTCTTTTTCCATCTTTTGGAGGTCTCTATAAATATGAGGAACCCCATTTAAACCCTAATTTTATCATTTACTCTTCCAATTCTCTCAAGAGAAAATATCTAGGGTTTCAATTCAAAAACCCTAATCTTCCAAAAATTCATCCATAACTCTTCAAGATTTCTTCAAGAATCAAGTACCTCATAATGTGGGCTTTGAGAATCATTTATTACAAGTGCGGATAGAGTCTCAAGCATTAGAATTCATCCAATTTCAAAGATTAAGGTATGTAGATGTTGATTTTTGGGTCCCTTTCATCCAAGAAGCTTAAGAACCCTTTTTAAAACTCAAAGATTTTTATGTTTATGAGTTGTTAATGATTTTTATGAGTGAGATTGATGTTCAATGTGTTGTTGAGTTTTGATTTATGTTTTTTCTACAATATTTATGAGCTTTGACCCTGGTATGTGGAACTCATGTGATGTTTGTGATAGACACTCTTGAAGTTATTTTCTATGTGATGTGTTCATGACTTTTGAGTGTAGAAATGGTTGAATAAGCGAAGCATGTCCCCCATAGGTTTGATAAAGAGCTTAGGTGAAGCATAAGTGCCATTATAGTATGTTGAATAGGAAACCCCAAATTGTGAGCTAGTCCATACATGCCTAGTGTTTGATAAAATGCCTTAGCAAATAAATTATGCCACAATAGTAAGGAAATTCCCAAATAAGTGTGAACCCGTACATGTATAGTGTTTTGTTGAAGGACCTTAGTGAACAAGTGGGGATGTGATAATAGTAAGTTCCCCAATTATGTGCTCTTTGATATATGCTAAGCTTTTAATACATGTCAAGTGGTTAGCAAGTAAGTTGTGACATGATAGTATGAAGTTCTCCAAAATCATGTGATATCCAAACACATGTCAAGACTGATATAGGTATGAAATAGTTGAGGTAAAACCTTGTTGAATGGAGTACGATCTAGTAGCATGTTTCCCCTACGTTATTATATGATTATGATTCCGAGATGCCTAAAATGACCCCTTGGCGACTGTGATGAGTAATAGATGTTTATGATCCTTAAATGCTTGAGGTGATGTCTTAATGATTGTGGGAATGATCATATAACATAATTCTCAATTACTTGTAAAGATGCTTTAATGTTTGTGATGATGAACGAATGCTTGTGATGATGAATGAATGATTATGGTGATGACTAGTCAAGAATGATTACGCTTCACTTTTATGTTATCGAGTCCTGGAGGTATTTATAATCGACAATAAAGCTATTGTCTAGAGCCCATGTCAGTTTTTTTATAATTCCAGTCGAGCCATGATGCTCAAAACTTAATGAACTACAGAACTCTTTATCCTCAGACAAGTGCAGAACTTAAGAAAGCTTAGTAATCTCAGTTATCTCAGTAATCTCTGTATCGCTAGTAATCTATCCTCAATCCTGTAATTAGCTCAGATCTAATAGTATTCAAGTGATTCAATTCTAATCTCAGAAGCGATTCAAGTAATCTATTCAAGCTCTGTATCGTCAATCAGATACCATGATTCGATAACTTTTCCGTCAGATACGGAGCTAAGTAATATCAGTGTAACTCAGTCAGATCTTTTGAGAAACATAATCAATATCAGATTCAGCTCAGTTGTGTTCAGTTAAGATTTTAGTTCAGAGTCTTTCAGTTGGGAGTCAAAGTTAGCACCAAATGAGGGAAGGGATGACGGCTCCCCGTCAGAGAGGCCAAGTCGTTAGGAGCAATCCTTGAACTCCAGAACTGCGTAGCCAGCACAGGATGTAGGAGTCTCCATCAGTAGAGGCTATCACCATTAGAGAGGTTTGACTATTTTATTTCCTCAGGCTGACTTCCTGCGAGGGTCACCCATCAGAGAGGCTTGACCAGAGAGGTCTTTACCCGTGGCACAGTATTGACACTCTTCTAGCTGGGGTTACAGGTTAGACCCCACTTGGGGCATGTCAGTTAAGTAACTACTTCCCACAGTTGCATTTTTAGTATCAATCTTCAGAAATTAGGATTGTGTGGTACAGTCGTCTATCTCAGTAAGGAACTCAGATAGCTCTATTGATTCATGGACCATCCCATCAGATAGGCTTGGTATCATATACAGATTCTCGTTATCATATGTAGAGATCTCCTATCAGATAGGCTTGATCTCCATTTTAAATTCTATTAAGTATTCTTATTGTCAAATTCAGACATGATCATACTTCTTATCATTGATAATCACTCCTGAAATAATCTGTTAGAAAAGTTAATCTCTAATTCTGTCAGTCAAAAGCAGTAAGCTCAAAAATTCAGTCCTTGATGTAATTACATCCAGACTCTCAGTTATCAGTATTAAATGAGTCAGTGATTCAGTATCTCAGTGTCAGTAATGAGTTCAGTCTGCAGTAAAGTGGTATCCAAGTTTCAGTATCTACAGTTGCGATGATTATGTTTATGGTCTGTGCATTCATATATGTGTTCTCATGCAGAATTTTCATGATTATTCAGTTTAGATATTATACATGCATGAGCCCTTGCATTAGCCTACCTCGTCTACATACTCGGTATATTCCTGTACTGATGCATTTGCGCTATGGTGTTTTATTTAACACCATAGGTTCAGAGGCACAGGATCCAGAGTATCCTTAGCAGTTCAGTCCCAGTCAACAGCAGTAGCAGTGAGTCCTCTTCTTTCAAGGACGAATCTCAATTTATTATTATTTCTTTAGACTTTATTTATTTTCAGTTGACGAAGTTAGTTGGGGACCTGTCCCATCAACTCCACAGTCCAGATAGTTTAGAGTCTTTTCATATGGATGTATTAGTATTCAGTTTTCTGTATTATGCGTATTCATAGATGTGTTGAACCTTATGGCTAGTTTCCACATTTATTTCAAATATTATACAGTGTATAGGTACAGATATCAGTAAAGGGTTAGCTTGTGGTCCTTCGAGGTCATAAGCACCGTGTGACATCTCGGGATGGGATCTCGGGGCATTATAAACTTAGTATCAAAGCCTAAGGTTCAAGAGTGTCCTAGGAAGTCTAAAAAGCCACATCTAGTAGAGTCTTGTGCATGGGTGTGTAGCGCACCATATTTATGTACAAGAGGCTACAGGATGTTCTTAGGAACAGTTTTCCTTCTTTCAATGATCATTTTGTGCGAGTGATCATGAGCTCAAGTTGGTTCTCAGTCTAATCCACTTGTTTCTTCTAATTACAGAGTATGCCTCCTCACAGAGATTTTGTTCGTAGGGTTGATGATCATCCCCCACAGCCAGTAGATCCTAAGAATGAGAGTGTGTTACATGCAGAGTTTCGGGCAGCTTTTCAGGAGCTAGCCCAAGTTATGACTAGTGTTTAGGGCAATCGTCAGGCTGCAACCCCACCTCAGCAAGATGGGGACTCAGCCGCAACCAGAATCAGAAGTTTCATGAAAATGAACCCACCCGAATTCTTTGGGTCAGTAGTAGGTGAGGACTCGCAGTTTTATTTAGAGGAGGTAAAGAAGATCACCTAAATTATACATATTTCTAAGAAGGAGAGTGTTGAGTTAGCATCTTATAAGTTGAAGAATATTGCTCATAATTAGGTAGTGATGTGGGAAAAAAGTAGAGGGGAGAATGCAGCTCCTGTGACTTGGCTAGAGTTTCAGAGTACCTTTCTAGATAGGTTTTTCCCGCTAGAGATGAAAGAGGCTAAGGTAGAAGATTTTATGAACCTAAGGTAAGGTTCCATGACCGTGAAAGAGTATTGTCTTAAGTTTAACCAATTAGCTAAGTATGCTCCTGACTTGATAGCTGACCCTAGAGTGAGTAAGAGTAAGTTTGTGACTGGTGTATCCGGGTTAGTGTTGAAGGAGTGTAGGACTGCTATTCTTCATAGAGATATGGACCTTGCTATACGGATGATCCATGCACAATATATTGAGGTAGATAAGATGAAGGAGAGAGACAGAGAGTAAAAGAGCCAAGATAGGTAGTCGTGGTTTCTCGCAGTCAGGGTCTCAAGGTGGTGGTAGTTCTCAGTATGGTCGAAGATTTTTAGTTCCAGCTCCATCTTTAGCTAGTGTACCCGCACCTTTGTTTGGAGGTGTCAGATCTAAAGGAGCGTCAAGCTCCAAAGCCCATAGTAGTGCTAGTAGTGTTCGTATCCATCCACGTTGTGGAGAGTGTGGAAGGCGCCACCAAGGTATGTGTGGATCCGGTAGTGATGTATGATTTATGTGTGGTGAGCCATGCCATAGAATACGAGAATTTAGGGTGTTGACTCAAAGGGGTAGACTCCATGCGTTTCAGGCTCGCCTTGATCGGGAAGGATTTCCTAAAATAGACCCAGGTATATTATGAGCCCTTCATCTTTATGATATGCATTGTTAGATCCGTTGCTTCTATTTTAAGCTTGCATGTAGCATGAGTCATACATGAGTTTCAGATCTTGATCGGTCAATCATGACCTAGTCTGTAGGTTCCTCGCGCACCGCCCAGTATTTCAGCGAAGTGTGTTTAGAAGGACATAGAGTCCCAAGGAGTAGATACCCCATAGTGTTATGATATTGCATGCCATTACATTCATCCCAACGCTTGTTCAGATTTTCTTTATAAAGTTAGCATTAGTCGTTATTGCATTGTCAAGTCGTGCTTTCAAAAGTCAGCTTAGCCGGATATTCATGCATTAGATATGCGCATTTAGTAGAAATGAGTTCAGCTTGTCAGTGTGTGATCAGTCATGCATTCTTAAGATCAAACCAGTTATGAGTCCATGCATCAGATATGCATGAGTGTTATGAGAATTCAGCTATGAGTAGATTCAGTCGAGTATTACATGCACCAGATATGAATCATGCCCAGTATGAGAACTCTATATGTAAGTGGTTCCAGTTGCGTATGCATGCCTTGAAATATTTCCATTTCTTGAGTAGGTTCTATTGATTCGTATTTTTAGTCTATCAAGCGACATTCGAGGATGAATTTCCCAAGGAAGGGATAATGAAATGTCCTGCAAAATCCTCTTCCAGTCTGAGCCTTAGAGCGTATTTGGTAAAGCAAAAAATCCGAGTCTAAATGTTTCAGAAATATCTTCCCAAGTATGAAATACTTTGAATCATGTGGGAATCTATTTGGACATGAATTAAGATCATAGAGGTCCCCTAACTCAAGGACGAGTTGAAAGCTTTCCAATCGTTCAAGTTTTAGTGAGCGTCAAAACTTTGGTCAAATTTAATCAACACTCTTTGTATATATTGAATTAGAGGACCTAATTTATATCAAATGAAATTTATTTGAATTATCTTTCCAACGATACTAATTTCGTCAAAAACTGATATCGGAGCAAAGAGTTATGCCCATTTTACTCCAGCATGTCAGGCTGAGAAACTGGGTGATGACATTCATGATAAGCTGTCACGAGCGTGATGACCTATCACCAATGTCGTCATCCCTAGGAATATTTCTACCTCTGGTGATGACATTTTGTGAAAATCCGTTATGCCACGTCCTATCACCAATGTCGTCAACCTTAACCAGAAACTCAAAATTTCACCCTTTTGTGATGACTTATCACCAACTTGACGGCTTTTCATGGATATCGTCAGCTATTTTTTTCCTGCAATTAAAGGACGTTTTTGCAAGGGTATTTTGGTCTTTTTCCATCTTTTGGAGGTCTCTATAAATATGAGGAACCCCATCCAAACCCTAATTTCGTCATTTACTCTTCCAATTCTCTCAAGAGAAAATATCTAGGGTTTCAATTCAAAAACCCTAATCTTTCAAAAATTTATCCATAACTCTTCAAGATTTCTTCAAGAATCAAGTACCTCATAGTGTGGGCTTTGAGAATCATTTATTACCAGTGCGGATAGAGTCTCAAGCATTAGAATTCATCCAATTTCAAAGATTAAGGTATGTAGATGTTGATTCTTGGGTCCCTTTCATCCAAAAAGCTCAAGAACCCTTTTTAAAACTCAAAGATTTTTATGTTTATGAGTTGTTAATGATTTGTATGAGTGATATTGATGTTTAATGTGTTGTTGATTTTTTATTTATGTTTGTCTACAAGATTTATGAGCTTTGACCCTGGTATGTGGAACTCATGTGATATTTGTGATAGACCCTCTTGAAGTTGTTTTCTATGTGATGTGTTCATGACTTTTGGGTGTAGAAATGGTTGAATAAGTGAAGCATGTCCCCCATAGGTTTGATAAAGAGCTTAGGTGAAGCATAGGGGCCATTATAGTATGTTGAATAAGAAACCCCAAATTGTGAGCTAGTCCATGCATGCCTAGTGTTTGATAAAATTCCTTAGCAAATGAATATGCCACAATAGTATGAAAATTCTCAAATAAGTGTAAACCCGTGCATGTCTAGTGTTTTGTTGAAGGACCTTAGTGAAGAAGTGGGGATGTGATATTAGTAAGTTCCCCAATTATGTGCTCTTTGATATATGCTAAGATTTTAATACATGTCAAAGTAAGTTGTGACATGATAGTATGAAGTTCTCCAAAATCATGTGATATCCAAACACATGTCAAGACTGATATAGGTATGAAATAGTTGAGGTAAAACCTTGTTGAATGGAGTACGATCTAGTAGCATGTTTCCCCTACGTTATTATATGATTATGATTCCGAGATGCCTAAAGTGACCCCTTGGCGACTGTGATGATGAATAGACGTTTGTGATCCTTAAATACTTGAGGTGATGTCTTAATGATTATGGGAATGAACATATGACATGATTCTTAATTACTTGTGAAGATGCTTTAATGCTTGTGATAATGAACGAATGCGTGTGATAATGAATGAATGATTGTGGTGATGACTAGTCAAGAATGATTATGCTTTACTTTTATGTTATCGAGTCCTGGGGTATTTATACTCGATCATAGAGCTGTTGTCTAGATCCCATGTCAGTTTCTCAATAATTTTGATCGAGTCATGATTCTTAGAACTCAGTGAACTATAGAACTTTGTATCCTCAGACAAGTGCAGAACTTAAGAAAGCTCAGTAATCTCGGTTATCTCTGTAATTTCTATATCACTAGTAATCTAGCCTCAGTTCTGTAATCATCTTAGATCTAATAGTATTCAAGTGATTCAATTCTAATCTCAAAAGCGATTCGAGTAATCTCTTCAAGCTCTATATCGTCAGTCAGATACCATGATTCGATACCTTTTTTGTTAGATACGAAACTAAGTAATCTCAGTGTAACTCAATCAGATCTTTTGAGAAACATGATCAGTATCAGATTCAGTTCAGTTTTGTTCAGTTAAGATTTGAGTTCAGAGTCTTTCAGTTAGGAGTAGGAGCTTGCACCGAGCGAGAGAAGGGATGGCGGCTCCCCGTTAGAGAGGCCGAGTCGTTAGGAGCAATCCCTAAACTCCAAAACTGCGTAGCCAGCATAAGATGCAGGAGTCCCCATCAGTAGAGGCTGTCACCGTCAAAGAGGTTTGACTATTATATTACCTTAGGCCGACTTCCTACAAGGGTCACCCATCAGAGAGGCTTGACCAGAGAGGTCTTTACCCATGGCACGGTATTGACACCCTTCCAGCTAGGGTTATAGGTTAGACCCCACTTGGGGTATGTCAGTTAAGTAACTACTTACCACAGTTGCAGTTTCAGTATCAATCTTTAGAAATCAGGAGTGTGTGGTACATTCGTCTATCTTAGTGAGAAACTCAGATAGTTCCACTGATTCATGGACCATCCCGTCAGATAGGCTTGGTCTCATATATAGATTCTCATCATCATATCTAGATATCTCCCGTCTGATAGGATTGATCTCCATCTTAGATACTGTTGAGTATTCTTGTTGTCAGATTCGGATATGATCATACTTCTTATCATTGATAATCGTTCTCGAAATAATTTGTTAGAAAAGTTGATCTCTAATTCTGTCTGTCGAAAGTAGTAAGCTCAGAATTCAGTCCTTGATGTAAGTACATCCAAACTCTCAATTATCAGTATCAGATGAGTCAGTGATTCAGTATCTCAGTGTCAGTAGTGAGTTTCGCCTGCAGTAAAGTGGTATTCGAGTTTCAGTATCTAGAGTTGCGATGATTATGTTCATGGTCTGTGCATTCATATATGTGTTCTCATGCGGCATCTTCATGATTATTCAATTTAGATATTGTGCATGCATGAGCCCTTACATTAGCCTACCTTGTCTACATACTCGGTACATTCCTGTACTGACGCATTTGCGCTATGGTGTTTTATTTGACACCATAGGTTCAGAGGCACAGGATCCAGAATATCCTTAGTAGTTTAATCCTAGTCAGCAGCAGTAGCAGTGAGTCCTCTTCTTTTGAGGACGAATCTCAGTTTATTATTATTGCTTTAGACTTTGTTTATTTTCAATTGACGGAGTTAGCTGGGGATCTATCCCATCAACTCCACAGTCCAGATAGTTTAGAGGTTTTTCATACGGATGTATTAGTATTCAATTTCCTGTATTATGAGTATTCATAGATGTGCTAAACCTTATGGCTATTTTTCGCATTTATTTCAGATATTATGTATAGATATCAGTAAAGGGTTAGATTGTGGTCCTTCGGGGTCATAAGCACCATGTGACGTCTCGAGATGGGATCTCAGGGTGTTACAATGGCGAAGTCATATTTTTCATTCGAGGTTATTTTGACCAAATATGGGTCCCATACCCAAATCAGATTTTTCAACTTTCAGACCATGGTAGAAATGAGCTCGGGTGCATTAGGACCCGAACTAAAGGTCTACCTAGCCTAAAATGAGCTGCTGGTGCAGTTGAAATTTGTATCTAAGATTATTTTACTAAAGTTTTCACTCAATGGCCATTTGGTACTAGAAAATACTTCTAATCAAACTGTCAGTCCCAGTAAGTCATAAATGACTTAGGGCAGCTATGAAAAAGCTCTGTCGATGAATATAAGCAGAAATATGAAAAATGACTTAAAGGATCATTACAATCTATCAGTATAATCCAATGGAACTAACACTATGAGAGAGAGATATAAGTTATAGAGCACTAGCCAGTATGCAAAACAACCCAGAAAAGTTAAAACTTTAAGCAAAAGATTAACAATTTAGATGAATGAATTTTATGTTATTTTCCTTACAAATAAGTTCTAGAAAATTTTGCATTATAATGTAACTACTTAGTCCAAATATTTCTTTTACATGCATGACCATGAGATTTATAGTGAGGAAAAAAGGAAAAGACAAAGAAAATGACACATTAAGAATTAGATCTGTAAATTAGCTTTTTCAACTTGCTCAATTTTCTGAAATTCTTCTAAGTAATCTTGAACCTTCCATTCTTTAGAAGGTGATTGTATCCATTGTTGAGTGCAAATAAGAGTTTCTACCAGTTTTGGTGAAAAAAACTCCAATAAGAATCAAGAATACGACCACCGATACTGAAAGTTGATTCAGATGCAACGGTGGATACATGAATAGAAAGAACATTCCTTTCTATTTTTGAAATAATTGAATATCTACCTGAAGAAGCTTTCCACCAAGCCAAGATATTAAAATCCTTTGGCTTCTCAACACTATCCAATAAATACTAATCGACCTCAGATTTTTTTTCAATATTTTCCTCTTCCTTTAAATTTTTTTCCCATTGAGATTGCAATATATCATCTTCACCGATCAAGTTAGTGTCACCTCCAATATTATCAATAGAAATTGCAGTACGAGAATTATTATAGTACGCATACAAATGCTTCAAGATTCCTTCCACCTGATTTACATTTAATTTTCCTAGCAAAAAAACCATATGATTTGCTAAGAATAAAGTTCACATATCTCATCTTATACCTAGGATCTAACACAATTTCAAAAAACAATAACATGTTCAAATTCTCTGATTTCTCATAATTTTCCCAATATTTATCAAACTTAAGTTTCATCCTTCCAGCCGTTTCAATCAAATTAAGATTTTCATTATAAGAATACTTAACAATAGAACTTCAGACATTAAAAAATTCATGAATGAATAAGTTTGAAGTAACATATAAGCTCCCTAAAAATTTCAAAGTAGACTAATAGAAAATGTTCAGAAACTTTATAAAAGTTTTCACATTCTGCTAGTCAGTTGTAGTTGGATGTCCTTTCAATCCACTTTGAAGACAATACTTTCAGTAGTTATGATTATCCACATACATTCTTGCGAAGACCTTTTCAAAAATTCATGGCAGTATCTAGCATTGTATATGTAGAATTCCACCTAGCTCTAATATCAAGACTTAAAAGGTCATGAGTTTCTATCTTTACCTTCTCAAGATATGACTAGAAAGAGGCAAACCTAGAAGCAAAAGACTTCATATTTTCATTGCATTTCTTATACGATAAATGAGCTCAATTTATTCATCTAAACCTTCTTTTACAATGATATTCAGAATATGAGCATTACATCTAACATGTAAAAACTCATTATCCAAAATTACCCCTTTCCAATCATCAATACGTGCCTTCAAATACATAATGGTAGTATCACTGGCAGTTGCATTATCCAGAGTCACTATAAAGAAGTTTTTGATTCCCCAGTCTAATGAATATGCTCAATACCTTTAGTCATAGTCTCACCCTTGTGATCCAGTGTTTGGAAAAAATTAAGGATTTTCTACTATATGTTTCATTTATCATCAATCCAATTAACAATGACAACCATATAAGTTATATATTGAAGTGAAGTCCATATATCACTAGTAATATATATACGTTGGTTCATGATTAGTTTCTTAAGCTTTTCTTTCTCTTCTTGATAAATCTTCAAATAGTGTCTAGTCACAGTTACACGTAAAGGTAAATTAAAATTAGGCAAAGTTTTAGCCATCAATTTTTTAAAACTTTCCCCTTCAACAACCTTAAATGGTTTCTCATCAATAATGACAAATTCAACAATGTACCTCTTAATATAATCCACATTATACACCATTTTTTTAATAGAATGTGTTCCATTTTCTTCTCTCCCGACTTTGCTAGGTACAAGTTCCAAAGTTGGCTGCCTTCTATCAATAATTCTAAAGAGAGATTTGAGACATTTTTAATTTAAATGTGATCATAATGTAGAAATCCCATTTCTTTTGATTCTGGCAGCAATGTGTTTGACACAATATTTACATTTTGCTCTTCATTTACCTTCTTTAGTGATAAATTACTAAAGTGATCCCAAATCTATGACGTTTCTCTTCCATTATTACCATCTATAGGATTGAAATATGTAAGAGTTGTTCTTTTTATTTTTAAGGAGCAGTATGGAGAGAAGGAGTTCTTTTACATCTCTTTTGAGGTACTAATAGAACCGAAGGATTCTCAACAGTCATTTCTACATCTATTCCAACCGTAGCCTCCATCTAAGAACGTGAACAGAAAAAACTAATACTTATCGTAGCAGCAACAATGAACCCTAAAGAACATAGAAATAAAACATCATAAAGAAAACATCAATAAGAAATTGAAAATGAAGTCTAGATGAAAATATAAAAAATTAAAAAAAATAAAATATTGCAGATTCCAACATGGTGATTAACAAGAGGTAAATGATCTTTGAAAAAATAAAAGATTAAGAATTGGAGGCAGCTTATTAAAAGCTTAACTCCATAAAGCAGTTAACTATAACATAATTTAATAAGAAAAAAAAAAGAGAAACAAACCTAAATCGTAGCTTGAGAGGAATGAGGAGAATGAGGAAAGTAAGATGAGGAAATAATGAGGAGAACTCTCTGAAAACTTGAAAAGTAAAATAAAAAGTGAGTCAACTGAAGAGTTTTAGATTTTTTTATTAATATTGGGCTTTGTATTGGTTTGTTATCAATGGACAAATATTATAATTAAAGGCCCAAGAATATATATCTATTTTCTAAATATAAAAAAATAATAAAAGTAATAAAAGTAATTAGAAATTAGATTATAAGTAATATTTTTTATGTATAAAAAATTAAAATTATATATGTATTATGTCGATTTGGTTTGGTTTGGTTTGATTTTATTTTTGCTAATACCAAACCAAATCAAGAATGGTTGTTTTTTTTTTCAACGCCTAACCAACCAAACCAAATAATAAGTCAATTTTTTTCTTGATTTGATGTGGTTCGTCAGTTCGGTTTGACTTGATGGTTTGATCTATACACCCCTAATTGCACATATGGGATTGCGAAAGACCAAAATTATTAGAAAGTAACACTTAACGTTAGAATAAATTTTATATCTATTTAAATGATATATAGCTTGAACCAAAAAAAAAAAGACAATGATTAGAGCCTATTATTAAAAAATAATGATGTTATGCTAGATCTTATACTTTATTCACACAATTGAAACAGTTATATGTAATTAAATTTTAAAAGAGAATTCATATTGAATTAGAATGACTAACCAATTTCTTTTGACAAGATGTATCGATCAAAAGTATCTAGTCATAATTGTATGTAACTCAGTTTCAATTTATTAATTGCATATGAGTTATTATAAACAAAAATCACAAAAAGCTTCTCAATTAGCAATTATATATTACGAATACATGATAAGTTAGTATTTTAAACATCAAAAACATACTAAATAACAAAAAAAAACTTCTCAATTAGCAATTTTTTATAAAAAAAAATAGATGATAATTTATTTTTAAAAACATAAAAAGACATACTAAAATTTAGAAAACTTACCTCAAATCACTAACAAATTTTTCTCTTCAATCATAGATACTATTAATATTTTAAGAAAGTAAAATAAAAAATTCGCAATTATCCATCAAAAAACATGATAAGTTTATTATTGTAAATTTCAAAAATATACTAAAATTTTAGAAAAATTGTTGTAAATCACAAGTAAATCTATCTCTTTAATCATACATACCGTCAAGATTGTAAAGTGAAGAACAAACTAAAATTTTAGAAAACTTACTTCAAAGCACAAGCAAATTCGTGTATTCAGTCATAAGAATAGCAAATTTCACAAAAATAAAATTTGAATTAGCAATTGTCCATCAAGAATACATGATAATTTATTTATTGTAAACTTCAAGAACATACAAAAAATTTTAAAGAACTTACCTCAACTTTTCGATTGGAAATTGTTTATCAAGAATACATGATAATTTATTTATGGTAAACTTCAATAACATACAAAAATTTCAAAAAACTTAGCTCAAATCACTAGCAAATTTATCTCTTTAATCATAGATTCTATCAAGATTGTAAACATAAAAAACATCCTAAGATTTTAGAAAACTTGCCTTAAACCGCAAATAAATTTGTCTCTCAATCATAAGATACATCAAGATTTCATAAAAGAAAAATTTCTCAATTAGCAATTGTCTATCAAGAAAACATACTTAGGCCTCATTTGTTTGCACTTAATGGAGGGCTAAACCCCAAACCATTAAGTGCATTTATTTTTTATTAAAATTTTAGCTCTTAATAGGTTTGAATAGGTCTTAATTATTCAGATCTAGAATCAAGTTTTAATATTATTAAGAGGTATTCTTGTGTTGGATAATATTCACCGCCACTCTATCCATAATCGCCAGTCACCACCTCTGCCGTCATCATTATTGTCAGCCACTACCCACCACCTCCATTGTCAAACACCACCTACCACTCCCATTGTTAACCACCACCCACCACCTCCACCATTACAACCACAATTGATAACCAACAATGCTATCAACCACTACTGTCAACCACTACTACACCTATTATAATTATATCTACCTCCACTGCCGCCGCTAACATTAATGTCACCACCACCATCAACTACCACCGGTCAATTCCTACTTCCAACCAACTCATTTATCACAATTAGCCCCACTGCTACCTACCAATAACATATCACCAACCTCTACACATTCTTCGGTCACCACCACTATCATTGTCACCAATATCGCCACCTCTACTACCAATATCAACTACTACTATCGCTACAGTTTATCTCTACTAAGAACTATTTCCACCAATATCAACTACTACTATCGCTACAGTTTATCTCTACTAAGAACTATTTCCACCATCACAGCTAACAGCACCTCCAACTACCACCAACACATTATCAACCATCATCCATACATTTTTCAGCCACCACGATCAACACCTCCAACTACTAACATGATCAACCAACTATATATCACAGTCACCACCACCACAATTAATCTCCACCATCATGACAGTCACTACAATAGCAGTCATCTCTAGCATCATAACTATCATCACCAATATTACTAGTCACATACATCAATCAGTACCACCACCACAACCACCATTACAAACCATCTCGACTTTCACTAACAAACATGCAATTTTTTTTATCAAATAATAATTTTATTGTATTAAATTAAATATTTTTAAATATATTATTAATTTTTATTTGAATTGTATTTTTATTATATTCACTAATAGATAAATTTTGTATATTTAAATATTGAAAAACAAGAAGTTTTAATCTTTTCGTTTTCAAATGTAGAGACATCATCTTTATCATTCAGATTCAAATGTTTGAATCTTAATAAAAATAAATACAACCTTAAACTTGGTTTGATCTCCCTATGTACAATAATTAAAAGGGGAAAGGACATGGTATGGCCATTTTAAAAAAAATGGTCCACATTTGAAAAGGTGGACATGCTTAGCCAGTTGGCTAAAGTAATACCACTTTTTAGCCATTTGGCCCAATTGGGCACATGCAGTCTCTATACTCAATTGATATACTTTTATACCACATTGATACACTTTTATACTATATTGATACACTTTTTAAAAAAGAGATAGGAAATTCTATGCAAGCACATGCAGTCCTTATACCCAATCGATACTCTTTTATATGACAGTAATACATTTTTATACTACATTGATACACTTGCAGTGTGCATATACTCAATTGATACTCTCTTATACCAGATTGATACATTTTTTAGAATGCATATAAAAACTATATAGAGTCGTATAAAATATGTATCTAAATAATAATTGTAGTTAAAAATTGTATAAAATGTGTATAAAAATGCTATAATTATTAGTATATAGAATATGTATATGTATAGAAACTCTATAATTATTATATATAAATATGATAGAGGGACTCGTAATATTTTCTCAAAGTCATGAAGTTGGAGTACTTTAATTGAAATTTAATTGTCAGCAAGTTGAGTACTGAAAAGTCAAAATCTTGGATGACAATAATTTCCTCCAATCCATAGAGTGGAAAGAGTTGTCAGATTCCTCTCACTTTCTCAAAGCAAGCAAAGAACAGAGAAAAGAAGGCAAAAAAACACGGGCCCATTAAAAATAAAATATTGGCCCTGTACATAAAACGGAAGGGCCGAATTGCGATGTACTCATCCCTTAATGGTTATTTACTGAATTTTTAGATTTAGGTGCTAGTTTTGTGAAATTATTTTAGTTTTAGGTGTTATTTTTGTCCTTTCCCCTAATTAAAACCAACCTTTTAATTTATAAGGAAAACTTTTCGAAAAAAGAAAAAGCAAAGGACGGGTTTTTTTTTAAATCGTGTTGTAATATATATTACTCCTATTACGTTAGGGAATTGGTATAAAGTTTTTGTTACTTCACAAATAACAAAAGAGATATTTTTTACTATAATTTATAAATAATAATATTCAATTGACGCCTATTTAAATTGAAACTTATGCTACCGAAAGTTTCCACAAAGTTTCAGTCAATAGAAATTTTCTTTCCATGCACAAATTCGTTTTATTCCAGGATTTTGACATAATTCAAATAAGGAAGAAATTAATGATTAAAATTTTAATTGATTTTAAAGTCCTAAATATTATAAAGAGAATTAAATAATAGTTAGAGAGAAAAAAGGTGAAAAATTTATTTTGTCTATTGCGGGTTATCTATAATCTATAAGTTATAATAATATTAATAATTAATATTAATAATATATTAAAAGTGTGAAGGGCCTTAGAAATGTTGTTTGAACGTTTTGCCCTTTATTAAAATACTCTGCTTTAGAAAAAATTGTCATTTCACATTTTTTCTATTATTTTGGTAATATTAAATATTGACTATATTACCAAAAAAAAAAATTAAGACCTTTCCTCACAAAAATATAATTCCTCAAATCAATCTTTCCCCAACCTAAAATTGAAGAAATACTAATAAAAACAAATATATAATCTATAATATATATATATAATTATATATATATATATATATATATATATATATATATATATATATATATATATATAAAAGTGTGAAGCCTTAGACTAGTGAGATAAAACTGTCTTTTCATTATTCTTTTTAATTTATTATTTAATTATTTTTATTATATTAACTAGACTCCTAAAATATATGGGACTTCTAAAATATATGGAAGGAGAATCAATTATATTTTTCTTTGTACTGATCAATTAGAAAAATACTCCTAAAATAAGATAGAAAAATACTCCCCTATTAAGGAAATACTTTTATAAATATTGAGATGCACGTTAAACCAGAGAAGAAACTGATTTACTTATTGGGAAAATATGATTGATACTCATCTAACTTGATTCGGTTGCATGTCTAGATTGATGGGTGCTTAATCTTCTAAACCTCAACTTCTTCACTATTTTTGTCAACATAATAGATTCAACGTGTGTGTAATATATATATCTTCTTTGTTTTCATTTAAGTCATTCTTTTGTGTCAAAATTTTCGCTCAGTCAAGAATTATTTAATCAAACAGAAGCTTTGTGATCACTATTGTATTATTTTATTGTAGTTTATAGGTCGTAGATGAATTTACAGGTGGTAGATGAATGTCGGTCGGCTTTGAAGATTTTTTGAATTGTGTTATTTTTATATCTCTGTTTTGAGAATTTTTTTGGTGTAAAGGTAAAGTTTAGTTGTATTATTTTGATATCTCTATTGTCGTATTATTTTGTTATAATTTACAGGTGGTAGATGAGTATCGAATGACTTTCGGGAAATTTTTGTGTAAAGGTTAGATTTAATTATATTGCTTTGATGTATTTATCATCATATTATTTTATTATAGTTTACAGGTGGTAGATGAACGTCGATCGGCTTTGAGAATTTTTTTTTTGGTAAAGATTAGGTTTAATTAAATAAATTCTCCAAAAGATGTTGAATTTAATTATTGTATTCATATTTATTATTTAAACAAATATCCTAACGTTTGAACTCAATAAAATGAGGTACACGCGCGAGCCATGTACACCTAAACTAGTATATGTTAAAAGTGTGAAGGGTTTTAGAAATGTTGTTTGAACTTTTTATCTTTCACTAAATGTCAACGCTTTAGATAAAATGGTATTTTCACTATTTTTCTCAATTTATTATCAATCAATTATATCCTAATAGATTTTTAAATTAATTAAAATCGTCATTTAATTTTGGTAAGGAATCATAATATTTAATAATTCTAAATTTATTAGAATTTTACCTTAGATAAATAATTTTTTGGTAATTCTATGTAAGGTAATATTTTTAATCTTTGCCTCTTTCTTATATATTTTTCTTGCTATTCTACGGGATATTCTTTTACCTAAAATTTTCAAACACTTCCCATTAATTTCCTTAATTGTAGGTGTTGGAAATGTTTCGTGCAATATTTTCTACGTAATTTCATCACTTTGAATTACTTATGGATTTAGATTTTTTGTGTGCGTGTCTTTTAGGTTAACATAATTTAATTTTCCTTTCATGTTTTAAGGATTAGAATTTTTAATTTTTCTTCCACATATTTTTTTGCTTCCCTATATTAAGAATTTGAATTCGTTTAGGTGTAAAATTCATGTTATATTTTCATTAGGTTTTCCTTTCTTATTTTAAAGACTTCTTCTTATTAATTTGAAATAATTTAGGATACGTACGTTGCACGTGAATTTTAATCAAGATATTATACTCTCAATATAATGCAAAGTAAAATTCTGAATTGTGCTATTTAGAATTCGGTAGTGAAGAAAATATATCAATTAGTAAGAAAAGCAAATAATGCGATAACTGAAACATAATATACAATTGATGATAATAGACATCAAAAGTAAGAAAATACATGTGTGAGGTCAAAACTACAACGGACACAATGCTCTCAAAACTTCCATCAAACCTAAACCTCTCAAAAAGCAAGTAAAAATACTACCTACTAACCTTTTACTTTAATTTGTGACCTCCATACCCTCTCATCTAATGCACTTGTATAAAAAAGAATCACAAAATCTTTAAAAAAAAAAAAAAAAAAAACTCAGAACGAAATTACACATAAAACTGTGACATTACAGAAAACATGATTCATAATCAATAAAGAATTTAACCTTATACCATAATCTGTGACTATCATATCCTCCTATCTAATGCACCTGTATAGAAAAGAATCACAAATTTTTTAAAATAAATACATTATGGGCATGCAACAGTATTGGAATCAAATTGCACAAAAAAGTTACGATTTTACAAAAAACATGATTCATAAATAAAAAAAAAAAAATCAACCTTCTACCCTAATCTGTAAGCTCCATATCTTCATATTTAATGCACCTGTATAAAAAATAATCACAAATTTTTGAAATAAATATATGGACATGCAACAACATTAGAACTAAATTGAACATAAAAGTTACGACATTTCAGAAAACATGATTCATAACTCAAAATAATTTTAACTTCTACTTTAATTCAGTACATCCATACTCTTCTATCTAACGCACCTATATAAAAAAGAATCACATATTTCTTAAAACAAATCTACTACAGGCATGCAACAATAGTACAACCAAATTACACATAAAAGCTATGCATTACAAAAAAAAAAAAAAAAGATACGATTTATAAATCAAAAAAAAATTTAATCTTCTACACTAATTCGCGACCTCTAGACTCATATGGTTAACATAATCAAAATTAAGGCATGATTAAGCAAAGAAGAAAGGAAAAGCGATAAACCTATTTAATTTTTTGGCTACTTCATTCAACAATAAAATGCTTATTCATCCAACTTTTCAATTAAATTTTGACTTGAAAGAGAAATATCAATATGTACAGCAAGTTACTTTATGTTGTATTGTCATAAAACTATAAATCTTGTTTGTGCTTACCCCATACCACTGCCTACTTGCTCGACAAGAAAGGAGATGAGTCCAAAATTATCAAATCTTTGCAGTACAAAGAAAATGCACATTACATTTGTGTAAGATGTTTATTATTTTAATAGATGTAATGCCTTGATATTTATTATCATTGTTGTGATCTAGTGTTATTTTTTAGGTGAATTTAAAATGGTAGAACTCCAATCAACAACTTGAAATTTGCTAACATAAAGGACTTGATACAAAAGTGGTCTAATAACGAAGAGGAAAAGTTTAAAATATATGACCTGAAGTTGGAACTTTTATTGTAACTATCAAATTTTGTATCATCTATCTAATTTTTATTCCATTAATAACATTAAATATAATCTTAATCTAACATGAATTGGTAACACAAAAATAAAAAGGACTCTTAAATATAAAAAATAGTACTGAAATTCTTGTGTAATATGAGAAACGAGACCTTTAATATTAAAAAAAATAGGGGAAGAGACTAAATTTTATCGAAATCTTAAAAAAAATAAAATTTTTACACAAAAAAGTAAGTTATAAACATATTATAATTACGATATTAAGGAGTATTTTGCCTCAATTGGTGGAAAACTAACTTTCAATGTGATCTTCACTTGGGAAAGCAATAATGCCATCAATCTGAAAAACAAATGACATAGCACAATGCGTTTAAAATCTTTAGCATAAGAGGCTTCTCTAGAAACATAAAATAAAGTAGCAATAATCACTTAGAAGAAAGAAAAGCAAATACTACTACTTATATCAAAATTAGTAAAAGCTATTGCTTCTCCATCTTTAATTTAGTTGTATTAGTTGCTATTTGAGTGAAAATATTAGTTAATTATACTTTTAGTCATTTCAGTTTAAGTGTCATTGATATAATTTTGAGAGTCCACCAAATATTTTAGATCTTTTAAATATTTTAAATTATTAACTATTGTGATTTATAGTACTTTTTATGTAATTTTTAAATATGTAAATTTTATTTCTAACAAATAAATGATTCTATGACTGAATTTACCTTAAACATTAGTCATTTTAATCCTGATACTCCAAAGCAATCTAGACCTATTAAAATAAAGAGTAGTATTTTTCAATAATTTAGATATATAAAATATGAAATAAAGAGGAATGAATAAAAGAAATTAAACGCATTATATACATCTTCATCGACAAATTTAAAAGTTTTTACCTAAAACTATGCATAGATCGTTGGACAATAAAACCTTAAGGAACTGATTAGTTATTATTTAGGTAGCAAGATGGTCATTAGGTGACCTTCTAAACGATTAGGGATTTAGCTCTAACTAATAAATACATGACCAACAATTCAACTTCAAAAACTAAAGTCCAAAACAAACTGACTGTAAAAAAGATATTACTTACTTGATTGTCATCCACTTTGCAGCAAATTTTCAAATTAAAAACATTTAAAAGAAACTATTCATATCCAACCGACCATTACGTTGCAATAAGGGCTTCAAAAATAACCGAATTTCAATAGAGATAAATAAATTATAACTTATTTACTTGTCCTAATTTAATTAGAATAGGATTTTGGTTTTTGGGGGTTCACGTGATTCCCCTGATATTACTTTGTAATTGAATAGAATAGGACTCAATTGGATATTAACGTTTATGTTTAATCTATAATTGCTAAATTATATTAAATTTGTTATAGATAATATTTAATATAATAAAAAGTAAAAAGACAATTTTGTCTAAAGAGAAGATTTTTAATGAAGGGCATAAAGTTCAAACGTGATTTATAAGGCACTTCACATTTTTAATATAATTAGTTTATGTAACATGCGTTGCATGTGTATCCATTTTTTTTTTAAGAATAAACATAATAAAAAATATGTTAGTTGTACTATGTTATTTTAATAAGTAGAAAAAATAATAAAACAACGTAAAATTTTAATATAAAAAGTGTAGTTAATTAAAGGAGAATTTAATCATTATACTTATTTTCCATGTTTTTTAAAAAGTTATTTTTTTGAAAAGTTATTTTTATTTTTAGAAATTCTATATATTTGTACTTTATGTAAAATATAATTATATTTGAAACAATTTGCATTCCTACACTATTACATATATATATATATATATTCAGAACTTCACTTTCCATATATATTTAATTTGAAAATTTTATATACACTGAAAATACTTTATATAAAATTTTAAACATGCATGTTTAAGAATGAAATGATAAAGTAACTCCCAAACCAGCAAAAGGCCAATAATTAAAAAAAGAAAGAAAAAAAGGAATTGAAAAAGTCAAGTAAATTTCAGAAGCTTGTTTTCTTCTCACACTCTCATTTTTTTCTTTCTTTTTGGAAGATGAACCCTCGGCGACGGAGAGGTGAAGATAGGTGCTTGGAGCACCAAGAAGAAACGTCCCTGGGAGATGATCATCAAGTTTCGCCTGCAATTTTTCTTTCCATTTTTCCTTCATTTTCCATGCTTTAAGACGTTTGAAGAGTTGATTTTTAAACCCTTTTTGTTGTAGATTTCTTACGTTTTGATTTTCTTAAAACAACTTTTGCTTTATATGTCCCAAATTTAATTTTTTGTTATCCCTTTTGTTTTGCATGTTTGAAGATTTAATTTTTGAAAACTTATTTTGCTTTAATTTCTTGTTTCATGTGTGATTTGCTTGATATTTACATAAAATATGTGTCAGATATGCTTAATCTTATCAATTGTTAATTTCATGATGTTTGCATGTCAGCTCAGATTCAAAATTGCACCAAACGACCCTTGAATGTCTTAATGGTGTGTTTATCGGAGGGAATGAGAGAAATTTTTTTTGTATGAAGAAGGAGGAAAGTGTTTTTATTGGATAAGAACCATGAATTGAGATCCGATTCACGTCCTTTATTTCTTTAACTGGTCATGTCCCTACTGAAAGAACGAATATTTAGTATTTACAATGAAATTTATTTATGTGGCTCCTCTGTATGCCTATTTCTTATTGATGTTTTGGAGATGTTCATGGAAGGAATCAAAAGTTTTAATTTTTTGTCTTGATAAGAAGGTTGAATGTTCAGATTTAATAAGGGGGTTGCTCGGGTGGTAAGCACCCTTCGTCTTCACCTCTTATGTTGTGAGTTCGAGTCACCAAGAGAGCATAAAACGGAGGAGCTAGGGAGGGGTAAAAAGAAATTTTTTTAAAAATCTGATCAAGCTGTTGTCTAGTGTGGTGGATTATCTGCAATTTGAGAACATCTTTTCTTGCTATCCATGTACTCCTTCATTTAAATGGTTGTACTTCTTTTCCTCAACATAGAATTTATAAAAGAAAATATGAGCAGGTTTTTTTTTCTTTTTGTAATTGATGTCTCCAAAAAAATGAAACAGCTTTGTAGTGAACCTATCTTTCACAACGAACCTTATTCAATTACACTAAAAAAAATAATTCGTAATGAGTGGCAGCTTCCAGTAATAACCAAGATAATAATAGCAACAATAAAGTAATATAGTAATAACATTGTCTAGAAAAATTAAGTGAAATAGAAGAACCATAAAAACAAGAATAAAGTAATATAGCAGAAACATTGTTTATGAAAATTGAGTGAAATAGAAGAACCTACTAAACAAAACACATACTTCTTTGAGAAATAGCTGGTAATTTTTGCTTTAGAAAGAGTAGAACAATCCCTTCATTTTAGATCAACATTTAAAACTTATCCATCTTAAGTTAGCATTGTTCTTACATTTCAATTCTTAAAAATAAGCATGCCCACGTATTAACAATATAGTCAAATATATGATGTTAAGTGCAGAAAATGAGTAATGACAATTAATGAAGTCAACTTGTAGTTAATGATAATTAGTCGACAATATTCACGTTTTGCATGATATGCTTGATTTGGTACTACTGTCATCATCCATGCTTTTTAAAAGGCTATAAATTTTCTTTTATCAATTTACTCTTATTTGGCTCAAGTGTAAAAATATAATCCTGATTTAATTATTTTTTCTCTTAGCAAATAACCCTCAGTTAAGTTAGTTTTCTTGTTCCATAGATATACCGGTGACTAGACAATTTGAAGTTGTGAAGAGCAAAGAGGTTAAAATTGCAAACACAATCTACGTCTAGGAAAGATGGAGGTTATAGTAGAGCTCCTCCCTCAGATGGAAAAACAGGCGGTGCTACGGTACAAAGGTTTAAATTCGATCAATTAGTAACTGTAACAGAAAATTTCAAGGAAGATTACTTCTTAGGAGAAGAAAGTTTTGGCAGAGTATATAAAGGTCACATGGGGGATACCAGTGAGGTTAGTTCGACTCCATTCTCGTAGTACTTGTTATTCCTTAAATTCTTTGATAAAAAGGAGAATTATTTGAATGTTGTCCTTCTTTTATGAATTTATATACTCTTCAATCTTTGCGGGGTCATTTACAGTGAGTAGTTTAACATCAGGAATAATTGGTGGCCTGAGTCTATTTTCATTTTCTAATGCAGATTGTAGCCATCAAAAAACTCGATCCAAATGGATGTCAAGGAGTTAAGGAATTTGTTGTTGAAGTACAGACACTAAGTAAGGCTGACCATCCTAATATTGTTAAACTAATTGGCTATTGTGCCGACGGAGACTAGAGGCTATTGATGTATGAGTACATAGCTCTTGGTTCACTGGAAGATCATCTATTTGGTATGTTATAATTGTCTACTTTATGTTACGTTCTTCCAGTCTTAAGCGCCGTCCATCTGATAAACATGCTTATTTCTTTCAACTTTGTAATGGGTCCATTTTCTTTGCTTCTTTCAACGTGTGTAGACGCCTGGCCAAGTCAGAAACCTTTTGATTGGAACATTAGAATGAAGATAGCTGCAGGTGCTGCAAGAGGCCTGGAATATTTACATGACAAGATGACACCTCCTATAATTTGTCGAGATCTAAAATGCTTTAATATTCTGCTTGGTGAGAAGTATCACCCAAAATTATCTAATTTTGGTTTGGCTAAAGTTGATCCTAGTGGGGGACAAGACTTATGTTTCCACCGGAGTGATGGAAACATATGGACACTGTGCACCAGATTATGCTATGACTGGCCAACTAACATTTAAGTCATATATTTACAGCTTTGGGGTCGTTCTTCTAGAGATAATCACCTGCAGGAGAGCGATTGACTATACAAAAGCTGCCGCTGAGCAAAACCTGCTTTCTTGGGTATGTTTTCTTGATTTCTTATTCTTTCCATATGAAGGAAGTTATCTCAAAGCCCTAATAGATCAAAATGAATATATTGATACTAAGAAAATATTGTTGAGATATTTTGGTAGGCTTGCAGCTTCTTTGCATGATTTCGACATCGATTGATGGGCTGATCATATACTAAAGCAAACAAAGTATGCATATACGGTTATAATATATATTGATTTACAATATGCATAGAGATTTATCTAGAAGAGGAGGGAGGGTTGCTGGATTGTGGAGTGTCATTTGCAACCCTATATTTTCTGATGACAGTTGGCTGTATGCTTTTATTTTTCTGGGGGCAGTGAAACAGATGAGATCTACAAAATATGCAGTGTTATAGGTATCCCAATCAAGAGGGACTGGGCTCAGGGACTCGCACTTGCTAGTAATATTAACCATCTAAATCAGAACCCAGCAACTAGTGAGATGCCTTAGTAGACCAAATATTATCCAAAATTGTTCCTGCGGTATGAAGCTTTTCATCTTTGAACGAAATAAAATTGTTCAAAGAACATAATGTAGAGAATGGACTTTTGCATTCTTGAACTATAGTGCCATCAAGGAATCCAACCTCAATGTCCTTATTGACCGAAAGAAAATTAGGATTGGGAGGACCAATGTGGTTGTTCATAGTGTAGCAAAAATTACCTTGATGTAAAAGCTTTTTTCATGTTTTAATATGTCCATTGAAAAAGGTGGCATTAGCTTTGGTTCCCTGAAAAGAAAGAAAAAATAAGATGAATCAATAATATGACTTACAAATAGAAAATTAACAAAGAACAGGTAGGTATTACATGCTTGAAAATTCTTATATTTATTTTCCTTGTATAATTAAGTTGCAATCACTGTTGCTTTTCATAAAAAAAAATAAAGAAACATTAGTAAACTTGAAAATAGAGATATAGGGGCCAGATATCCACTATTGATGAGTTTCTTTACTGATTTGGATTACACTGCCAAAAACTCTTAATCAGCATAATTGCTTGATTGATAATGGATTGTTTTTCCCTCTCCCTGACCTTTTGTTGGTTTGTTTTGAATATTTTCTTTATATTTGAGAAAATTTCAAGCATCCTTTGGGTCCACAACACTAAGGAAGGCTATTGAAAGAAGTCTTAAGGCACGAAGGGCTCTTCCTCATACCTTATTTGCGTCTTTAAACTTGATACAGTATAAAAGAAATTTTTTTCTTTGGATCGTTTATTATTGAGAATGTCTGAAGTAACAAAAAACGACAATACTTGATTTAATAATATAGATGGTTCTTGATAAGTAGAACAGTAGAAGAACATAACCATAAATAAGTGTAGTGGTTGATGCATTAAGTACCTCTTCATCGACGAATGTGAAAGTTTTTCAAGTATCACTCGTTGATCAAGTAAATTCTTTTGTTGCTTGACATCCTATAACCAAGATCTTTATTATGGAGGTGCGATCATTGAGCTTCAGAGTGTTAAGAGGCACCACTTCGGTAATTGAATCAGTTAATTCGGTAATTATAGTCATTGAGTCCGCTAATTCGATATTTGAGTCCATTGCACTAATACCCTTAAAAATCAAAGTTATGATAACAGTAACAAATGATTATATATTAAATGTATTATATGAGATGAGATAATTGTACCTGAATATAAGAATCTTGTTGGTAGATTAACAGAATAGTAGTAAGAAATAAGAGTTACTAAATAGACGCAAACAGGAACATAAAAAGTAGATGAACTAAGAATGTAAGCAATGGTAAGGGAACAGTAAACCTCAAACAAAATAACTTTTAAGCTGGCATAGCAATTAATATTGAGTTTAAGGTAAGTGAAAAGGTGAATTGTTGAAAGAAATTATAGCAAAGAAAACCTGAGAAGAAATTGATGGTGATGCAGGAAACAGTTTGATCGTGATGAAGAAAACAACATGAGACCAGGAGCGAGAAAGGAGACGACGAAGAAAATAGCAAAATACAATTGTATTTATAGAAGGGCTTATCCTAATTTAATCTGGATTGTATAAAAAAAGTACGTGAATTTGCTATTTTTGGGTCCAACATGGGACGTTATTTTAATGATTGTCCTAATTTGATTACAGAGTATAGGACTTTTGAAAAAAAAAAAAGTACGTGAATTTGCTATTTTTGGGTCAGATTATCCTAATTTAATTAGAGAAGGATTTTGGCATGATTTTGCCATGTATAGGACTTTTGCAAATAAAAAAGTACGTGAATTTGCTATTTTTGGGTCCAACATTGGACGTTATTTAAAAAAAAAATTAATATAGGACTTTGCAAATAAATATAAAAATTTAATATAGGACTTTGCAAAAAGACGATTTTGTTTAAAGGGGGGGGACTTTTAATGAAGGATAAAAATGACAAACACCAATTATAAGGGGTTTCACACTTTTAATATAACTAGATTAAGGTACATGCGTTGCACGTGGTTTATAATACATAAATATATATATAAAAATGGATTACCTGTAATATCAACTAACGATTAGATTAATATAAAATTCATATGAATGAAGAGATAAATATTAATACATTAAGTGGTTTGTAATACATAAATATATATAAAAATGGATTACCGGTAATATCAATTAACGATTAGATTAATATAACATTCATATAAATGAAGAGATAAATATTAATACATTAATACAATATTCATATTCAAAGTAAATTGAATATTTTTTGAATTTGCAAGGACAAAAAATATGAGTTATTTATTTAATTATATATTATTTTTTTCCTAGATAATGTGGAGTGTGATTTAATATATGTGTTATATATTTCATCAAAATAAAAGAAAAAAGAAGATGCTCGTATTACTCTCAATATTTCTATCAAAAAAATATAAAATTAAAATATGAATATTAATTATGATATAGAACTTTGAATTAAAAATTATAATGCACTATCAAATTAATATTATTGAGCTTAATCGATTTACATTATAAAGTTGAAGTACAAATTTATTTGAAAGACATCAATAGAAATTGTCTATAAAAATAGATAATAATTTATTATTATAAATTTTAAGAACCTACTAAAATTTAAAAAATTTACCTCAAATCTCAAGTAAAATTTGACCTATTAAAAATTAGAAAACTTACCTCAAATCACAAGAAAAATTATTTCTTTAATCATAAGATATATCAAGATTTCACAAAAGAACTTTGCAATTAGCAATTGTCTACCAAAAATACATAATGATTTATTTATTGTAAACTTCATGTATATATTAAAAATAAAGATAACTTAAATCACAAATAAATTTATCTCTTTAATAATAAATACTATCAAAATTATAAACATCAATAACTTACCAAAATTCATGCAATTTCGTGTACAGCTTTTGCAGGTCCTATCAATGTCAAAAGTTTAAATTTGAGGCCAACAATACATTCTCGTGTTACACCAATGAGATTTCAGTCTCTCAGTCTCATGCATCTTGAAACAGAATATGTTGGTTCGACAGATACTGAATATCAAAATAATGGAAAAAGCTATGAAGCAGTTTTGTGGAGGAAATCCAATTTTGATGTCAAACATATTTAGATGCTCAAATTAACATGTACACATTAATTGTGCTATTTTAAATAAAGAAAAGATTTGTATTAGTTCATTATAATTTCTTAAAAAGCAACAACTCCTTTCTTTTGCCAAAATTAGATATTTGATAGTTATGGACTTATGATAGGAGAAAGGAAATTTTTTCCTTATTAATTTCTTTTTGGTTTCACGTTGGGAGAAGTTTTTTTTTTGTTGTTGGTTTTTGGATATTTTATTTAGAATTTTTGGGTTATCCTTTTTTTGTTAGGAATGGTCAATTTTTTTTTTGAGATGATGGAAAAATAATTCTATTTTTGTTTTTTATAATATAGTCAATATTTTATATTACCAAAATAATTAGGTAATGGCGAAAAGACGATTTTGTCTAAAACGAATTCTTTTATTGAAGGACAAAAAGTTTAAACAACATTTCTAATGTCCTTCACACTTTTAATATATTATATATATAGATAGAGATAGAGATAGAGACATAACTGCACGTAATGTAGTTGTCCTGTTTACTATTTCCTTTATTAAAAAGGATGAGTCCGTTCATAAAAAAACAAAAAGCGAGAAAATCAAATCAAAAGTGGCCTCTAATTGCTCCCACAAAATAAATTTGATGTCGAAGAGTTACATATATTTTTAGCTTTAAACTTTTTGTTCATATTTTTTAACATGAAATTCTAAAGTGATTTTTATTTTCTTCATATTAGAAATTCATCAGTTCATTCGTATTTGCTCAGAAAATAAAGAGACCATTAAATGATTTTGAGAATTATTTTTTATGATTTAAGGTTGACTTACTCTATCTTTCGCTCGTTCTTGAAATTATATATAATTCATTACGAGCTTTTTTTTAATCATATATTAGGAACTTGATTTTTAATCATGTTCCATTTATCTTAGAGTTAAGTTTTTGTAGTTAATTGTTAGAGTTTGCTTGGAAAGTAGAGATACCGGTATATATTAGTTTAATTTGTTCATATTTTTAACATGAAATTCTAATGTAATTTTTATTTTATTTTTAATCAGAAATTCGTCAATTCGTTGGTGTTTGCTTAGAAAGTAAAGAAACAATTAGATGATTTCGAAAATTGTTTCTTATGATTTAAAATAAACTAATCATATCATTAATTTATTCTTGAAGTTAATATATAATTCATTATGAGTTTTTTTTTCCTCTTCATATTAGAAATTCACCGCTTATCTCATAGTAGGAACTTGATTTTTAATGGTTAGTTGTTTGTCTTACGTTTAAGCTTTTCGTCGTTGATTGCTAGTATGACTATAGGGAATAAAGATGCCATCAGAGATCTGAGAATTGCTACTTACGTTTTCAGGTAAATTACTAGTATATCTTTAGTTTGTTCTTAAAGTTATGTAAATAGAATTTATTATAAGTTTTTTTTATTCTTTGTATTAGTTATTCATAAGTTGTATCATAGTAAAGACTTCATTTTTAATCATATTTATTATTTGACTTACGCTTAACCTTTCCGTCATTGGTTGTAAGTAAAAAAGAGGCCACCAAATGATTTTGAGAATTGTTGCTCGAGGTAAACTTACAATATCTTTAGCTTGACCTTGAAATCTCATATATGAGATAATAATCGATAAATTTTGATATGAAGAAAAAAGTGGCAATAGGACTTCATGTTAACGAATGCAGGAATACAATTTCTTTTATAGTAGTATTCATCTCCTCTTTATTATAAATAATTTTGATTGGCTTATAATTAGCTTTTCATTCCGAGGATTGTTTCTTACATTTTGATGTAAACTTACTATATTTTTATTTTGTTCTTGAAATTAGCTATTAAATCTTTATTTATTGTAAAAATAAGAACTTCTAATAATTAGTATTGATAGCATCTTTATACCCTAAGCAAACGTTAACAATCAACAGCGAAAACTTAATCGCAAGACAATTAGAATATGTTTGTTCTCTAAATAACTATGACAATTAGTACTTTACAAAAGTAACACAAGAAAATATTTAAGTAAAATACAATAGTTATTGTTTTATTTAAATCAAATAGTAAATGCACATGGCTTGGCAAAACTGATCAAGTCATTGTCATATGGCTATGAGATTATGAGTTCAAACCTTTTACAGAAATATAAGGTAATATTTTATGAGTTTAAGTTTAGTGCACCGTCAGTATATTTTCTTTTTAGATCATCATGTGACTTTTACCTTTTGTAGCAGGTCATTCATTTTTATATTTTTATTTGAGAAATCGATGACCTGCTACAGTTGGTAAAAGTTACCTGATAGTGTAAAAAAAAAATACACCGACGATGCATTAAACTTAAATTCATATTTTATGACTATAAGGTCATGGTTTCAAGTTTTTTTATAGAAATATAAGGTAATATTTTTTACAACAAATCTTTATAATCTGACCCTTCCCTATGTCTCACACATAGTGTGAGTTGTAGTGTATTATACTGTTATTTTAAAATTGTAAGTGCGATATGAAACTATTTTCAATTTGTATAAATTGTCTGAATCGGTATCCCATTGTAAAAAAAAAATAGTTAGTCACTTGATTTATAACAATTATTTTAAGATTTATTTATCTCTTTTAATTAATTCTACTATGATATAATACACTATTTAAAAGTCATGTTATTAAGAATAAATATTCATCCTCATAACAAAGTGAAAATTAATAAATATTGGACGTTTTAGTCTCATGAAGTAGTACCAACGAATATGGTGTATTAGTTAAATATTTTTGGATGTATTTATTTATGTGTTAAGAAAAAGTGGATTAAATAGACGAACAAATATATAATGCTATTTATAAAATATTATAATATTGATAATTCATTTTTTTCTATCTACTTATGTTAATAATTTTCATAAATAACGTTTGATTTTACAATAGTTTGTGTTCTTTTGCCAACTACTTTCATGCATCATGAATTACTATTAAATTTTTGATATAATATTTATTCTTAAAAGTTAACTTGAGTGTATGCAAACTTGAAATTAGAGTATATAAAAGAGTTTATGTTTTATTAGAAAAAAAAATAAATGTAAGACATTAATAATGAATTTTAGGATAAGGAAACACATGCTCTTTTAAAACAGAAGAAGGAAAATTCATCAAAATTAATAGTGTGTTGCTTAATTCAGGTGAATCAATTATAGTATATTATGACGTCGGTGCACATACACATAAACTTTTTAATTTGCTTAATTCTGATCATGAATTCAACTCTATAATCATAGTTCATTCTTATCTTAAATACACTTTTTAAATTAATATAAGTAAAATTCATATGTAGCGCAAATAACTAAAGAAACAAAATAAAAATTCTTTTTCAAAAAAAATATAAGATTACTTGACATAAATTAAAGCGCGTACTTTAAACAAATTTTAATAAAGGACAAATGGATATAGATTATATATTATAAATTATAAATATAAATATTTTCAATAAATGAATGTGTACAATTGACCGCTATAAGTTTTGAATCCACTTAAGATATAATAACATGCACCACCAATTTGAGGAAAATCTAAAACAAAAAGGATTTTATAATCGGAAAAGCTGTTTATTGATTTTCACTATTGCATAACGCAATAGCATTACATCACACACTCAAATCTCAAAACAAGTACATGAATATCAAAAAGCCAGTACATGGCATTTTTATTCTAAGCAGACGGATAAATTAGAATAAGAACAATAATACTTAGAACTCACTAGAGGACTAGTAATGGTAATTTTATTCAAATATATAGTCCTTCAGGAGCAACGCCAAGATAGTTAATCATATAAATCAACCTCCGTAAATCCTCACTCAATGCAGCAGCGATACATGATAAACTTCTCCATCGGACGGCTACATTCTGCACAAACCACTCTCTCAGGAATATGTCCAGTGGTACCCGGCAGAATTAGGCGAGTGCAGTGATGAGGACTATGAAGATCACGCAGTTGACGGTCCAATGTAGGAACAAAAGTAGTAATGTCACTCACTTCATGTCTCCAACGATCAAATCCTTTCATAACCTGCACTATCAGGTCACCTTTACCTCTAGTCATTTCAGCCAATCCGCGGCTGAAAACTGCCCATCCTTGGTCACTTCCATCATAGCTCAGAATTGTCACGATTTCCTGAAGGATCGGATCAGTTTCACCGGGGATGTCTTGTTGAGTCCTGGAGTGCCACATGCTTTCTAGCCTTTCCCAGAAGAACCAAATGAGAGTCTGGTCTTGCACCACGTGGCTCAAGTTTTCGACTTGAATTATCGAGCTGTTCTTGCGGACTCTTTCTTTTGGGTTTCTTTTTCCCACGTAGAGCATCTCTAGTGGGACGCGGGCTGCATTTGCAACAGCCCGCGTTGCAGTGGTGAATGATCTGATCCATTCAATATCTTCTCCTCCGTACAAGCATATGCATTTGCCTTCACTAATCTGCATGGAGGGATTAACCCAAGGGGCAACTATTAGTTAAAGACTACGTATATGCAATGAAGTGACTATTTTATTACACACATATTATTACTTAAACACATGATGACATAACAGATATATAATAATCAGCAATCGTTTGTAAAAAGAAAAAACGGGACTAGCTAGGTACCGATATATAGGGGAATACGAGTATGTTTAACTGAACTCATTAAAAATAATGTCGAGAATTAAATGTTGAAAAACACTTTCTTTTGCTGAAATTATTTTTATTAATAAATAGTTATGTATTTAGATAGAACTACAGAAATTGATATAAACAGATGGTGTGTTTTGAAAATAAGCTCGCTTTCTATTAAATAATTAAAATGCTCTTATATATATATATATATATATATAGATAGATAGATAGATATATAGATAGATAGATAGATAGATAGATAGATAGATAGATAGATAGATAGATATGTAATGGCATAAACTGAATCTTGTGGGAGTTGAGGTTTTCGTTTTGAGAAGGGTTTACAAAATATTAAGGATAAAATAGTAGTAATAATCTTGATTAAATGATCAAAAGATCTTGTAAGATAAAAAGTCAATATTTGGAGTAAAAACCTCGTACTTTTTTAATCATCGTCGACAATTTGGATTATAAATTCGACATTTACTATAAATTATTTTGGTGTTTACTAGATTAAGTCAAAATGTACTTATAATTAAGCTAATTTTAATAGCAATTATAAGTAGATGTTTTACGTACCCAGGTGAAAATGTTTTGATCAATGGAATCAGCTAAGAGTTCAATAGTCCAAGTTTGTTCCTTCCAGAGAGCTTCTTCCCTAGCTTTGGTAAAAGGAAAGGCCAAACTTCCCCAAATCCACAACATATGGTAAGCATTGTTGTTTGCTTCTTTCCCTTGAGGATCAAGAACAACAAGCTGTGGCTTCTTATTGTATCCCCACACCTCTTTGATGCATCTTATCACTGCTGGATCAATCATTGAAGGATGTGCCACTGAGTACCATGGCATTGAAGCTTGTACTTCTTCAAATTTCATTTGTTTGGCTTCAGTCCATGGAGTTATTCTCTTGTCGACGACAGGGATCCAGACAACCTCGTAGTTGCTCTCTGGTCTGTTTGGTTGTGTCTTTGATTCAGCGTACATGTGATGGAGAATAAAGAGCTCTTCTGGCGCAATGTCTAGGTCGGATAGCAAAAGTAATACATGCTTCCTCCTTAGCACATCAAGACTTACCTGTCATCAAGCAAATGTATGCACCTATATGAGTTCAAATTCTATATACTTGTGCAATTATCAATATAGTATGTTAGGTTGTTATGCCTTTAAAAAATGAGAAATTAAGATGAATCTTTTTTTTATATATCTTGTCGATCAACTAAAAGATAACTACATACAGGTAAATGTTCATAAAAAAAATGTGAGTATTATCTTGAAAAATAAGATAGGTTACTTGCTATGACATGTTAAATATGCTAAAAAGTGAAAAAATTATTTATATTGTAAGTATATATAATTAAGTTAAATCCCATCGATAGTTAAACAACTTGAGAATGCTTTATTTGGCTAAGGTGAAAAGTTAAGTACAAATTACCCTTCTCTTATGAGTTCCATCAAAAAGTGGGAGCTGGTCATCCTTGGAGTAAATCAAGATTGAGAGTATCTTCATGTTATCGATGTGAGGTGTCCTGAGAAGTCGCAGAAGTGCTTCGAATGCATCATGTTGCCTTCTCTCCTCTATATTATCACCAAAAAAAAACAAAACGCTTTAAATATCGCAGTTTAAATGTGTTTTATATATGACATAACTTATAATAGTACATATAATAAACATAACTAACCAATCTTTTGGTGACAAAGGTTAAGAACCTTTCTCAGGTGATCCAATATGTTTGCCAGCTTGTGAGCCAAACTAGATATCTCCCAAGCCTCGGATGTTGAGGATATATGCCTAATAGTAACATACACAATTTATTAAGTTCATGCATGGCCTAGATTCGCTTCTAATCTGATAAAAATGGTAACTAATTACCTTCTATAACAGGTTACTACATTATTTGTGTAAAGAATTTATAGTAACTATCTCTCTCTCTCTATATATATAAAGTTAAGTTCAACGTACTATTAAAAATATGCTGAATGTTGAAAGATAAGAAAACATACTCGTGGCCGAGGGCAATGAGATTCAAAATCATAGCTGAACACATGACAGCAGCCCTTATAGTCCAGTAAGCAGCAGTGGAAATATGGGCTGTATTGATCAACTTTTCCAATTCTTGTGTGATAACATACTGCTGGTTGGATGTTTGAATGTCTCTGAACTGGATGATGCACTTGGTGACGTCCAACATTTTGTCGACCAGATCATGGATGGCATCGAATTTTTGCCTCAGAACATCTTGACGCACCATGATTTCTGGAAGTTCCATGATTATTGCAACAGACTTGGCCAGTGGATTTGTGGTATATTGATGAACAAGCAGCCCAAATTGACCGTATTGTTGGGCGAAAGCCGCGAATGTTATTGCGACTTTCGTGTCCCAGGCATAGGTTGTGAGCGAGTGAAGCAGTGACATTGTTGTTGAATGCGCATCTTCTTTGTTAGCACATTTGCTTATCAACTGTCATATTACATTTATGTGAACCATCAAATAACTCATAATAATCGGCTAAATTGTATTGATAGTGTAAAAACTAAATATTTTTGTAATTCGATATAGTATATCCTATTTTTTTTTTTCATTTTCCAAATATTTGTATGATTTATTTTCAATCTAGCCAGCTCTAATTGTGGCAAAATTTCTTGTATCTATTAACTAATAACACGTTGACCAGGTTGCAAGAGAGAAAAGATCTACTAATTAATTGAACTTGCTCTCTATAAATTAGTAGTCCGAGTAAAAGATGTTAATTATGGAGTATAAATATATTAATATTGGGTTATTAGTAAGTTAGCAGTCCGAGTTATCTTTAAACTTTATTATAGTGCACTTACCTCCATATTAATCCTATGTATAGGATATGCCAAATAGTTGAGTATTTCAGTAAGTCCACTTTGAGGAACCTTCTCTTCCAATGCTTCCAGATGTGCTTTAACTTTAGCTTCCTAAAATTCCAACACATTTTAAAAAAAATCATGAAAACCGTTATTGATATAATTTATAAAGTACCTACTAATAGAACTAGATTAAAAAAAAATGACTTTAACTTATTCACTAATTGTTTTAGTATACTAGATTCAACAAATAACGACTTTCGGTTATCTTTAAAGTGATTTAATAGTTTACTTTTCTGTTTATACTATCAGTATATAAAAATTAAACTGAAAAGATAGGTCAGATGATCGATAAATACATGAACATTGCTAGCAATTGGAGTCGCGCGATGCACAATTTCCTCAATAACATGGACAAGAGGCTTGACATCAAAATCACGGCCATCAGGGATATGGGTTTCTTCAATGTGCTTCATCATTGCATTATCATCAGATGCCATGAACATGTGATGATCACCTCTCCTGTGTGGAAGCCTAGCTGCTGCTAGATTTGATATCCGTGGATTGATCGGAGTTGTATGAACAGCAGGTACCACAGCTGCTGGTACCTGTCAACAGATAATATAATTAACTGAAGTTATATATATATATATATAGCTTAAACTCTAGATATATATATATATATATAGCTTAAACTTCTAGATGAGCTGACCATATTATTCAATGGGGTATTGAAGCAAACAAAGGTAGCGTTATAGAATCAATTTCACTGCTTCCAAAAATCAAAATAAAAATAAAATTGGGGCATCGTACAAATGGCCTTCTTTGAAGCTACTATTTAAATTCTCTCTATGTTAGCTTGTTGGGCTAAATTTGTCTACAATAATATAAACTCATTCAACGACTTTTAATGGTGAAATTCAGATTTATTGGGAATAGAACTTAAAGGATAACCTCAAAAAAAAGTCATATGATGCAATTAATCAAAAATATTTTAAATGATTGGTTCATGAAAAAAGAAAGTGATATGTACACATGAGAGACATGTTGAGACATGATATCATTAAATAATGTGATAACTATTTAAATGAAATGATTGCACAATTTAAAAATGATGTACCATGTCATGACTCACTGGTTTGACCACAGCATGTGGATTGATCTGGGCATTCAAAGGGTTGATGTGATGTCCAGTAGTTGCATGATGGCCAGTATCATGATTCATTGGGTGCATCCTGTTGGCAGCAGCAGCAGCAGCTGGTCCACTTGACAAATTAGTCATTGGGTTTGTAGCCACTGGGTGGTTCACGGCTCCTTTTTCAGTCAATGGGTTAACACTTTCCATCTCAAGGGAGAGAAAAGAAAAACTAAATGAAGGGTTTTAGAAAGTGTTTAAAAGGCAAGTGTAGTTAAATATTGTTTGTGTGTTGAAATGAAAGGGTGACAAGGGTTTATATATAAGTTACTGAAATGGTATAAAGGTAGTGGTGAAATGTGAATCAAGTTCCTTGCTTCTAATGGGGTCAAAAGTTGTGAAGAGGTTTGGAATTTGGTCCTATGAGTGGCTCCAATGAAGCAAACATCTTTGTCCTTTCACAGTAAAAAGGATAAAAGTAATTTAGACAGCATTCTTCTTGTAATCTTTGCCATTAAGATTTTGTTTCTCATTTCACGTGATGCATGCTAATGCTGTTTATGTTTGAGCTTAAATTATATATTCACTTCATTCTTAAATTAATTTATGTGGTAGAATTGAAATTTTTAGAGTCAACCAAATTTTTATCTTTGATCAAAATTTTTTAATATGTCCTTCAGAAATTTTAAAAAATAATTATCATAATTTATAGTACTTTTTACATAATTTCCAAATATATAAATTATATTTCAAAGTAATTAAAACTTCTATGTCTAAATTCACAATCAAAATTTAGAAGTTTGAATCTTGAAATTCCAAGTGTGCCATAAATTGAGAAAGAGGAAGTAACCCATTGTTTAAGGATTTTGTACACTATCAAATTACTTCTACATGTTATAATAGGTAATACTTATATCGTATTTTTAAAATTACAAATTTCACATTTGTGAAAATTACTATGTCGTTTATTATAGAAGACTTACCCTGTGAAATTTGAATAACCTAAATATCCTTGAGGCGGCTTGATACTGGTTAGGGTTTTGAGCTAAAAGAGATAAAAGAGTTTGAAAACAAGTGGTAGGTCACTCAAGTCTTAATAATTTAGTGTAGGTGATAATTACTTTATTATGAATTAAGAAAGTTAGATAAGTTTGAGCATAGCCCACAAGTTTTTAAATTTTACACTTTAATCCAAATGTTTACCTAATATAACAGAAAACGGAGGAAAAAAAAGCACGTTTCTCTTTCTTCTCATTCATTACCGTTTTCTCTATCTTAGCAATTTTTGTTGTTCATTATTGTTGTTGTTTTATTCATCATCTTTTGCTTCATTATCATCATCTTCTACTTCATTATCATCTTCATACTCTTCTTGTTGACCATTGTTGTTGTTGTTGTTACCGCTACTGCTTCTATTTGACCAATTTCTTATGTCAAATTTTATTTCGTACATCACTTTCAACTTTGGCATTACTTCACAGGAGACTTTGGTAAGTCAAATTATGATTTTTAGTTGAATTTGTCATCTAGGTAACTGCCATTATGCTATTTTTTCAACAATAGATAGCACATAAACATGAATGCAATATAAGAGCCATCTGTTTAAATAGATCAATCATCTGTTATGACAGATGAGCCATCTGTTGCAACAGAAGACTCATATGTTGGATCATGTTTATAGTTCTATAGTGTCGTAACATGAATCGAATAGATGGGTCATCTGTTGCAATATATGACCCATCTGTTGCAACAGACTAGTTATCTATTGCAATAGGATAAATATCTGTTACAACAGATTAGTAATCTGTTGCCACAAAATCTGAACTCGATTTCAACAGATGTGTTGTCTGTTGCAACAAGGTAAATATTTATTGTAACAGATTAGTAATTTGCTGCAGCAGAACTTGAACTCAATTTCAACAAACGCGTCGTCTATTGTAATAGATAAGTCATCTGTCGCAACAGGTTAATTATTTGTTGTAAGATGTCACTCATCTGTTGGAATAGCTTCAAAGGTTCCTTAGTACTGTAACATCTATCCTAACAGACGCTTCATTTATCGCAACAGATGTATAGTCTATTGCAACATATGATTCACTTGTTACAACAAATAACTCGTCTGTTGAAATCAGCTTCAGGAGCATAACATGAATCCCAACAAGTAAGTAATCTGTTGTGACTGATCACTTACCTGTTGTAACTTATTTTTTACTTGTTGCAACAGATTAAACATCTGTTAGAATTCATGTTACGGTACTATGAAATCATTATTTAACAAATAAATTTATTTAGGTACCACTAATGGATGGATCAATAACAATAGGGGTGGATTGTCATGGTTAATGGATCGAGAAGAGAAATCAATATGTATGGCATTGGAAGGAGGGTAAAATGCTAGAGACGATAGCTATGACAGTCCAAAGTGATGTTTCGTATGATAATTTTATAAACTTAATCAACATCTACTGTGGACTAAATTGTCAATTAAAAGAACTCGTCATCAGCTACATACACAGCTCCTTTGAAAATCAGAGGATACTACCTTTCAAGATAATCGATTAGGTTCGATTGCGTACATATCTTAGTGATTCATCCAAGCCACTGTTAAGGATGTCTGTGGTTGAAAAGACAAGAGAGAATGAGAACTAAAATGTAGAAGAAGAAGAACAACAAGAACAAGACATCTTTGATGATAGGTTGGATGATCTAGACATGAATATTCCAGATGATGATCAAACACCTACGCCCGTTGATACGACTAATATGGTGGGCAGTTCTTCTCGATCAACACAGTTTGGCAATCGTCAAGACAACGAGACCGCTTTTACAAGGGAATGTCATTCAAGGATAAAAAAGAACTATCTACTACTTTGTTTATTTCTTGCTTGAAAAAAGATTTCAGAATAATTAAGGTGATTAATTAGAGCAAAGTCTTTTCCTATAAATGTGTTAATATGAACTGCAAGTGGTGGTAGAGAGCGGTGAAGTACTTAAGTTCTGACAGATTCGTCATTCATAAACATGAAAAGTATCACACATGTGGTTTGGAGCACATTTTGGGCCAAAATCCTCACACCACGGCAAAGGTCCTCGATGAATAGTTCAAGAATAGATTCCTCAATGGAAAAGACCCTTCTACAAGAGTTATGGCCAATCAACTCCTTACGGAATTAGGTGTCCTTGATAGATATATGCGGCCACGGGGATTGCCAAGGACTTGGTTAAGGGGACACATGAGCATAGGTATGCAGTCCTTGATTCCTACCATTAAATGCTTGAGTTCACAAATTCCGAAAGTAAGAAGACATTGCATGTTGATAAAAATGGAAGGTTTAAGTACTTTCTTGTATCCTATGATGATTGGATTCAAGGTTTTCAACATTTGAGAAAAGGCACAGCCGTCGATGATCACTTCTTGAGGAGGAGGTATAATGGAGTTCTACTAGCGGCGGTAGCGCAGAATGTGGAGAATCACATCTTTCCTGTCGCATTTTGTGTAGAAGACAAGAAATGTGATGTCTTTTATGGATATTTTTTGAACAACTGTGAAGCTGCGTCGAAGATACCAAAGAGTTGTGTTTTGTTCGGATAGGCATCCAAGCATTCCAAAGATGGGTTCAATTTTCTTCACTTTAGCTCACTTTGGCTGTTGCATCAGGTATCTTGGAGAGAACATTCGGACAAACTTTCACAATGAAAGGGTCGTGACACTTTTTTACAGAGCAGCTAAAGCATCTAGTAGAGAGAAGTTTTTAGACCATTTCAATCAAATAATAGATATACATCCCAAGGTAGCAGAACATCTCGTACGTGTCGATTTTGAGAGATTAAGCCGGGCATTCTGTCTGGCAAATAGGTACATTCTTATGAATTTAATATCTTATTTGAGTTACAAGTTTAGTATGATATCTTACTAAGTGATTCTTTTGTATAGGTACAAAATTATAACATCAAATATAGTTGAATCAGCGAATTCATTGTTTGGTGATGAAAGAGAATTTCCTATCGTGGCTCTGTTTGAAATAATAAACAAAAAGTAAGGCCAATTTTTTCACAAAAGACGTGTGGAGTTTGAGGACGCAGGAACCCCATTTATTCTAGAAGTGAAAAAAATAATATCAACAAACATCAGTCTAGGGAATAGGTTATTATCTCATCAAATATCATATTACAAGTTTAGTATCAACGGTCATGGTGATATTGCCGCGGTTGATCTTCAAACAAAATCTTGTACGTGCAAAGTTTTTGATTTGAACAAAATACCTTGTCCATATGCTATGACAGCGTTTATATCTCAATACGATGCAAACTATGAAACTAAAATTTATAAGTACTCCTCTCCATATTATTCAGTGGAAAAATATACAATGGCATATAGTGGACATATTACTCCGGTGCCTCCCGAGGAATTTTGAGTTATTCCTGAGAGCTTTTGGGGAGATTAATACCTCCTCCATATATTGAACCAAGCACTATCAAACGGGGAAGAAGGCCATATAAGAGGAGGCATGAATTCGGAGAATAATTTTCATCAAGAAGAAATAAGTGTTCCGTATGTAAGAGTGCTGGCCATAAAAGAACTACATGCCTGGATCGTAATCCACCATGATCGTTTTAATTGCATAAACTTGTGTTGTTGGTTTGTTTTGGACTTTTATATATTTAACTCATTGTTGTGAACATAAATATTATCATTTATTATATAAAATATCTCTTTTAATAACTTGTGCATCAATAAAAAGGTCAAATGTGAACTAAATACAACATACAACAAAATTATTTTCAACAGATTACTTATCCGTTGCAACAGATGGATATTAGCTGGAAAGACGCAATACAGTTTATCAAACTAGAATGTTTTCCTCCAACAGATAACAAATCTGTTGCAACAGATGGATAATCTGTTGACAGAAATCCAACCGATGACCAATCTATTCCAACACATGATCCATCTATTGAAAGAACTCAAAAGCCAAAATTGCTATTGCTACTGGATTCAAAATTGCTCCTTACCTCCAACCGTCGACATGTTAACATGTTTAGAAGAAAAAATAGACTGAATAAAAATTAAATAAGAATTAAAAATCCAAATTCGATTAAAAATAAATTTTTCATTCAATGAAAAATAAAATACATTAGGTATAGATCCGATATAGAAAAATTAAAATACATACGCTAAAGTAAATACACATTCTAATTATTACTATCATCATCACCATCATTATTATTACCAACCGGCCAATCATCAATCGACAGCAACAAGACCCTCATTAGCCTCTGTATCTCTCTGAACATCCTTACTCTCACAGTGACCAACTCTCTCTGCAGGTCGTTAACCTTCCTCTGAAGTTCCTGCACAGTATCGCGTAGAATAGCAGTATCCCAAACAAGATCAGTCATATCTAGAACACACATGAATTGACAAAAAATGTAAACACAAAAGTAAAGAAAAGAGTCTGAATGTAATATAATGTATACTACCAACTGGTAGACTTACACAAAAAAAAAATTTACCTCAATGAGAAAGGAATATGTTCTTTGAATAGAAGTGATTGAAGATGTAATACGAAAAGACAAAATGCAAGAAATAAATAAAAGTGGAGTAGAATGAAGATTAAGGAGGGGTCTATTTATAAAATATTGAATCTAAATATGTTAGGCAAAAAGGCACGACTGTTCAGCTTCTTGTATTAATTACATTCAAACTGCTGGCTTTTTATTTTCTTTGAAAAGTCGCGACTTTTACTTTTACATTCAAACTTCTCACCTCTTTAAAATGGTTTGAGACATAATAACAACCGTTATTATTAAGCTGTTTCAACAGATCGTCCATCTGTCACAATAGAAAACCCACTGTCGCAATAGATTTACCATCAGTTGCAACAAATGATCTGTATGTACAACAGATGAGACATATGTTGCAACATATGGATTATATGTTGCAACATATAGACAATTTGTTGGAGGAGATATTTTGATTTCTTTTAACAACTGATTCATCAGTTGCAACAGATGGGGAATTTAATTTATCAGTTGTTTTAAATGTGTTAGATAAAAAGTCACGATTGCTCACCTCTTTTTTAATAGTCATCACATACCTTAATTAATTCAAATTGGTGACTTTTTTATTATATAAACAGATTTGAAAACAAAAAAGGTAAAAAGTCACGACTTATAGCACTTGTTTTTTCTTAATAGGCAAGTAGTCCTCTAACATTGAAGATGGTTACTCTTTGATCCTCCATAGTCTTGTACACTACTTAACGATGGGAAGTAAAGAATAAACACTATCTGACATTGATGGGGTAAGAAGAATAAGGTGTATGCAGATGAATGAATCCACTTTCATGCGTGGGAGTTATGTATTATTGATCAGGCTATCGTGACAGACACATATAAAGTACAATAATTTTGTGAATGTAGTTTTTTACCGATTAGACATTGATTTTTTAAACAAGATCCTGTATTTTACAGTTTAGTTTGATAGGTGCAAACTGATAAGGCCGAAGGGTTCCAAGATGGTGGTGTCGATACCCTATTATAATTTAATGATGATTTTGCTCATGTTTATGTGTCAAGTTTGGAGAAAATTTTAAGTTTTTGGTGGTAGTGTAAATATATAATAGTGATTGGACTGATTTTAATGGTGCAATGGACTTTTGAAAGGCATTCAAAGCCTCGTACTGCAACAAACAAGAATGAAAAACCAATAAAAATTCTCCTGGTCCAAATTTATATGGATGAGTTATTCGAGGAGACTATTATACAGCAGAAGATGCTTGGGAGAATACATGTATGGGAAAGAGGAGGTAGAGAAGACCATATATCATCTCAGACCTTGTTTAAGAGGAAACACAAGGATGCAAGTAAGGAACTTCTAGCAAATCTGGCTAATGAAATTGACTTGAGAGATAAAAAAAACTGAATGAGCTTCAAATGTGGAAGTGTATCCAAATAATAAAACTCGCCAGTTGTTCTTGAAAAAAAAATGCATAAGAGGACTGGAGCTGGACACTTTGCTAGGGACTTCGACTAATGAGCGTGGCCTCAATGAAGACCCACAAAGTGTAAGACTAGAACTCTAAGGAAGCAACATGACGAGCACAGAGGATTAGTAAGATTATCAGTCAAAAATAAAACCTAAACCAACAACTCCAAAAGTAAAAATAAGTAAAGCCAAGGCATCAATTTCTGAAGTCTAACTAGCATCCCATGCCTTCTGTTTGTGGCTTTGATTAGGTCAATGGTAGTAGAAAAAAAAAGGTCTAAAGTTAGGCTGAAATCCCATGCCTTGTTGTTTTCACTGACTTTGACCAGACCATAGCCATAAATAGGAGGCATAGGATGCAAGTTTAACTTAAGAAATTACCATCTTGGCTTGATCCCTTATTTTTACTTCAGGAGTTTTTAGTTTAGGTTCCGTTCCTGACAAAAAATCTTACCACCATCGGTGCTCGCAAAGCTGAAACCTTAGAGTTCTGGTCCTACATTTTGTGGGTCTTTACTTAGGCTATCCTAGCTAGTTGCAGTCCCCTAATAAAGTGCGCAGATCCAATCCACTTCAGCATTTTTATTTTCAAAATGGACTGATGAATTTTTATTTTTGGATACACTTTCATATTTGCAGCTCATTCAATTTTTTCATTTTTCATGTCAATTTTATCAACCAGTTTCTCTACACTTTTCTTCCTACCCTGTGTTTCTTCTTTAATAAGGTTTGAATTGATATATGGTCTTCTCTACCTCCCCCTTCTCGCATAGCTACGTGAGGTGCCAAAGTAAAAGATCACTGCAACTTTAGGTGTGTGTCGATGGGTTCCGTCTTTTTTATTTTGAGGCACTTCACTTTACATGTAGTGGCAATTTTTTATGTCTAATGAAATTTGAATTATTTATAATGCAACAGATTGTCCATCTGTTGTAACAAATATTCTACCTGTTCTGACAGATAGTTTATCCGTTGCAATAGGTTGGTCATCTGTTGCATTATGCCGATGTTTCTATCTAAGTCTATCTGTTGCAACAGTGAAAAGGCCTGTTTGATAATTTCCAATAGATTACCTACATGTTGCAATATATATCTAAATCTGTTTAATATTTTTCAACAGATATGTCGTCTGTTACAGTAGATACCTTATTTGTTGCAATATTTGAATTTAGTATTCCATTTCAATTAATAAGTTCAAATCTAAGGATAAAATAAAATAATAGACAAAATAAAATAAATCAAAGTCTTCAAAAATTACATGAAATAAATCAACAAATAAATAAAATATAAAAAAATTGTTATGGGTACAGATCTTAACAAATAAATCAACAATATAAATTTTGATACCAACAATTCCTAAGAAGGGGGTGAGGTTATTACTTTGACAGACTCAAGCTATAAATATCTACTCAATATGGACAAGTTGTTCTTCATTCGGTGCTACGAAATTTGGCTTTGGTCATTGTGGATCATTAATATCGCGTGTGTATGGTTTCTGCGCTTTCGATTCTCCATATTTCCATAAAAAGAGTAGTATATTGTCAATGCTATTCAGCAGTAGCTTCTACAGTGACATCCACTTGGAAATCCAGAATTTGTCAATGTTAATCACAAGATACAAAAAATAAAAAAGATAACTCATCTGTTTTAGCAAATCAAACAGGTTTTCCTCTTATTTAAATTGTCCCAAACAAATTATATTTCTGTTGCAACAGATGGATCAAATGTTGGGACAAATTATAACATAAGAAAGACCTGTATGATAATTTTCAACGGATGAACCATCTGTTACAACATATGACTCATCTCTTTGGAAAAACTAAAACGATAAAAGTCTTGATTTAATTTGTCCCAACAGATGACCCATCTGTTGCAGCAGATAGGTCATCTGTTTTTGCAAATAAAAATAATATATAGAGTTGTTTAATTTGCTAAAACAAATAAAACATATGTTGCAACAGATATTATATCTAATACAACATGTTAGTTAACTGTTGCAACAGATGTACATATCTGTTTGATAATTTTCAGCAGATGTGTCATCTGTACACATCTGTTGAAATAAATATGTATCTTTTTGTTAGTTAGACCAGATGATATATATTTACCTTTTTAGCTCGTGCTGCTCTTTTGTGGACCTTGTACATTGCTTAATAGTGCAACACACAGACAGAGAAGTTTCAATTTTACTTTTTTGGATGCTTGATAATGCTTTAGAAATTACTTTCGTCTCCTCTTAGCCTTAATCTCTAATGGAGTGAATGGATATAAAATCCTCTTTGATGGAATGAAACCTCTCTTAGATGTCAATTCCTTTACAGAAGTAGTTAATGCATTAATAGCATTAATCACTACATCATATTTCACTTTGCAGTCTTGACATTTGCATGCAGAACATTTGCTAGGAGAGGCAAAATCTGTGTAACCAGTATGATCATACTCATAATTGTTTGTTATAAAAAATATAAGAGGAGCATCATTAGTACCAACAACAGCACCACTACCACCACCAACAACTCCATCACCACTAAGACCATCAATAACAACAAGCCCACAATCTAAAATTATTTTTCTTATGATGGTTGTTGCTCCAAATAATTCTATTTTTATTTTGTTAATGACCTTAGGGTCCGATAAAGCTTGCACAGATCGTAAAGTAAGAAAAAAATGATATCTTCAACTCTCGATTGGTCGGAACAAGTGACAGATGCACAATCTAACATAAATTATTACATTTATTAGAATGATGATTAATTGTTCAAAAAAAATCATTAATTAAAATAAAAACTTAATTATAATTATACTTACTGCATCCTTCGGGGGGTTGAAGAGATATATTTTTTTTGCATTTTTATCAGTTTTGACCGATAACTATCTCAAGATTATTGGACAGGAAACTTTTTCCTGGTAGTTCACTTATTGTCTCAAATAAGGAATGGTTTCAAATGCCCAAGCCTATAAAATAACGCCAATAAATTAAAGTCATATCATAATAAAATAAACATTTACCATTAAAGCCTATGGAAAGCCATATAAGATGAATGCCTTTGGCGTTAATGGAGTCAAAAAATATTTGACAGTCATTTTGAAGCTTTCATAACCCCAAGGATAGCTGTTAAATGCCTCAAGATCCTCGGAGATCTTTATTAAACCAACGCTTATGTTGTTGTTAACATCTCTAGCCCAAAGAATATTATGTACAAATCAAACCAAGTATAATGATTGCTTGTGTTTCTTTGAAATTCTTTTACCTTTTAACGCTTCTATCAAATTTTTGTTTTTGAAGCTTGGACCAATAATGGACATCGGATCATCATGATCACTCGACTTGCCTTTGCCTTTTTTGAGTGTGCGAGGTGCTTTTTTGAGTTAGAATAGGTATAACTTGAGAAGGAGAAGGAGGATAACATTTTTAGTCCAGTAACTATGGCAAACTCCTACCAACCCAAACAAACAGACATGCCACAGTAATTTATCCACACCTCATCCACCTTATCTTTGTTTCATACATAAGCCTACGCTTGAGAAGATCATATACCATTTTCATTTAGAAACTCGCACTATTATCCTCCAATAAATCAAGATATTGCCCAAAGCAGTTGTCCCTAAAATAAGCATCCAATTTTTATCCTCAAAGTATTTTTCTAAAGGTGTCGAAAGATTTTTCCATGGCTGACTTAACCACGAAATCACCCATTAAATTTGTGGTACCATCGCACTGCATTCTCACAAGATAACGATCAATGCTGAAAATTTTAACCAGCTCTTTGGTTGAAGGGCTATTAGCATTTAGATTATCTCTTTTAAAACATTCTTCCTTCCCATGTTCATCATATTCTGCTTCTGATTGAGATAATACTTATAAAGCAAGCTTATAGAGTGGTGGATGTAGCCTAGCTGCTTCACTTGTTCCTTTACTTGGACTTTTGGGAGCCATATAATCTAAAAATAATAGAAACATAAAATAGATTATAATTATATAATGCATTGTTAAAAAAAAATAACAATATATCTAACATGTGCAACCATAAAATAACAGTTTCAGTAAATCACATATCTGTTGCCCTAGGTAGGTAATCTATTGGAACATATAACTAATCTATTGAAACGGATGAGTAATCTGTTGCAACAATAAAAATAGATCACTCATCTGTTGAAACAGATGATTGGTCTGTGTAATAGATCACAATCTGTTGCAACATATGAGAGATCTGTTGGAACTATAATCAAAGGTCAATATTGTTTAGATTTCTTCCAACAAAAGAGTCATCTATTGCAATGGATGAATAATCAGTTGGAAAAATCAAGTGTTGGACATGTCTTATTGGAATAGTTGATAGGATTTTAACCATTAGAAGGTTCATTTGTTGCATCCGATGATTGCTCTATTGCATTAGATTTTTAATTTGATGGTCTCTCTATTGCATCAAATGGTTGATCTGTTACATCGAAAGGTTAATCTGTTGCATCAGATTGTAAACCGGTTGGTTTCTCTATTGCATCCAATGGTAAATTTGCCGCAATAAATATTTAATCTGTTGCATCAGATTGTAAAACTATCAGATGTTTAATCTGTTGCATCAGATGGTTAATCTGTTGCATTAGATGGTTAATCTATTGTGTCAGATGGTTAATCTGTTGCATCAGATGATTAATTTATTGCGTCAGATGGTTAATCTGTTGATTTAGATAGTTAATCTGTTGTGTCAAATGGTTAATATGTTGCATCAGAAGGTTAATTTTTTGCATCAGATAGTTAATTTGTTGCATCAGATGGTTAATCTGTTACAGAAAAAAATAGTAGCATGATTTTGTCCAATAGATCAACAACAATATCACCATTTTTACCAAGAACAAGAACAAGAACAAATCAACCCAGCAATGGGCGCAACACCAAAACACCAACATAGTTGTTTTGTTTGTACAAACACAAACAATGAAAATCAAACTTCAAAAAATGCAACAAACAACAAAAAATCATATTTCACTCCGACAAGAGAAGAGAAGAAATACCAAAAATTAGAGTTTTATTTAAATCACATTTCAAATTAAAGCAACAAATATTGAAATTGTTAACAAATACTAGAAGAGAAGTTGTATGAAGTTCCTATTTTTCTTCAAAACTAAAAAGACCATAATTTTTTACCTATGAAAGAAGAAAAGAGACGATGAAGAACTTGAAACTGTTGTGGCCGGAGAGCAAGGTTGTCACGTCGATTGATGGTTGCAAGTCGAAAAGGAACTCGAAGCCCAACTATTTGTCGCCAGAGGTTGAAGTCGCCGGAGATTGAAAGGAGAAATTTGCAGAACTGTTGGTTGAGAGAAATTGTCAAAAGAGAGGGGAGAGAGACGTTGATGATTAGGAGAGGAGAGGGGTGTGGGTTGATTTGTGTTTTTGAAAAGATTAAAAAGTTTTGAAAATATTAATCAAGTCCACAATTAACTTAATCAAGTTTTCTAATTATGTTTGACCCTTTAAGTTGGTCAATGTCACCAATCCTTCATTCAAGACTTAAATGACACCTTTCCTTCAATTTTCTCATACTAGTTTTTTTTTTTTTTTTTTTACAGTGATGATGCATATGATTAATTGAAACTCTATATACACACATACATTTATTTGCATATAAAATGCCAAATTTGTATAACTGTCCAGCAGTGAAAAGATTGTAGTCTATCGATGTAGTCTAACTATAATTATAGCTTTGCACCATTTTTACTAGGTTACTGATCAATACTTAGCATAATTTTTTTTGATAATTATTTTATAACTCACCTGGTTGTGTAATATGTTTGCATTGTGAATATACTATATTTATTAATATCATCATTCAGTCATTTAAGTCAATCCATTATTAATAAAATTCAATTTAATACTAGGAAATGAGGCCCTTACACAGACCCTGTCCATAGCGAAAATTTTAGTACACCAACTATATTTTAAAAAAAAAAAGAAAAGGTGGGGAGGGGGAAGGTCTATAGCAGATATAGCAATGCTAAATTTATTTGTACATGGTCGCCTTTGCTTAGCGAAATTTGCATAATGGAGGACATGAATGAAAGGTAGTATCTAGGGGGTATCAACCAATAAGATGAAGTAAGTGACGTTTTCGAAATTCGAACTGATTGAGAATTTGATTATATACACCGGAAAAAACAAGTTGCATTTTCAAAATTACAGACCCTACTTTATAAATATAAAGGGTTACTTGTAGATATTTTAGGTAAGCATAAAAGTTTCTTATGCTATTAGTATATACGTAGTTAACAATCATTATCTAATACATGTGAAATAAGGGATTTGTTATGGGCTGTTATTTTATACGTCAAAAGCCCAAAAAGTAAATCCAGAAAAGGCAAGAAGATACAATGTATTAAAGTTCTAGCCTTAACTTCATTATTAATTTACTGCTGAAAAGACTATTCACTTTACTTGGTTAACTAAAAAACAATCACTAATAAGATATGGATTAGTGGATAAAATATTTTTAAAAATCTTAATTATTAAATTATAAGAGATGCTCTCAGAGGCAGATCCAGGATCCGAACTCACTGGGTGCCAAGTAAATTTATCGATTAAATTAATCGGATTATTCATATTTTCGATCTATAGGATAATTAAGAAATCAATCAATAATAAAAAAATAGTAATAAAATGACTAAACTTAAACTTTAATAATATTACTAATATCATAATATCCATAATTCATTACAATGGCCCACGATGAATTTTCATATTCTGAAAACGATCAACGATAAGCCTTTTGTCGGCGACGATAGAGAATCGACCGGGAAGCAAGCAGCAGTAGGCAACAAACTTGAAGAATTGAAGTACATAGAGAGTCGATGTTTTGATATTTGGAAATAGTATTTTTTTTATTTTAATGAGAGAGATAAGAGATTAGATTATACTTTTTCTAACCATTAAATAAATAAATAAAAAGTCAATAAATAATATTAAGTATTAACTTAAGTCAACTAGAGTCTACTACTGCTTACTACGCCTTTTAATTGCTTCAATTTGGGATTGAACTCGCGATCTAGGGGCGACAAAAGTGGTGCCTTTCCACTTGCACTACACATGTTTCTATGTTTTTATCAATAAAAACAATGTTTTAACATTTAAAAATTTAATTGCTTCAATCTGGGATCGAACCCACGACCAAAAGTGGCATTTTGCCACTTGCACTAGCCACTAGATATTGCTTTGATTTTATGGATGATAGATTTAATATTTATCTATATTAGTATATATATATATATATATATAGTATTTTCGTCGAAGTTTATGGATGACATGTCACCCCTACGGCAATAAATAGATCCGCCCTGGATGCTCTTCGAAGTTCTAAGTTTCCTAGCTCTTAATATTTTTTAACCATGTACTTGGAGGGAAGATGTTATTGTCAAGTTGAAAAAAAAATGAACATGTCAAATCGTAAAGTGCCTGCTATGTTTCAGTACATGCAGGCATCAAGAAAAGCTAGCTGAGAATCAAGATTTTTTGGTTTTTCCCACTTTTTCTGATTACTTCATAGGGTTGATTTTGTGGACCCTTGTGAAGCTTGGGAATATTGCAAAGTATAATTAATCAATTGAAAAGCAGGAAACTATGCTTGGTAAAAGAAAAGGTTACTGAATATATAAAGGGACAAAATGTTTTGTACCAGCCGAGGTAAAATCTTTACATTGAGAATGACTGCTCATACACCAATCATGGGGTGCTTCAATTTATTGGCGGCGAAACACATTGTATCATCCAAATCTAATTATTGAGAATATAACAATATGCTATTTGCTTCACCCTTTTCTTTTTACTTCTCTCTTTTGCTTTTTGAGGATTTTATTGTTGATTTTCATCTTTAAGTAATTAGAGAGTTTTTTTTTGAAAATAATCTCTCTATCAATTTGCGTATATTATATTTTTTTCAGACTCAAAACTGAGTTTGTTGTTGTTAACTAGTGCAGCAGATGAGAAAATAAATTAAATGATCCATTGGATGTTTGAGACTTTTATTTGGTATAAATTAAAAGAGAACACCTTGTTGGGTTCAATATGTATGAAAAGTGTGAATGAAAAATGAAGGAAAAATAGTGGAGAGAAAGAGAGACACTAAAATGAAAAGTGTACTCTTTTAAGGAAAAGTTTACTAATTCTCCCACATTAGTGGGAGAATGGAACTTTTTATAATAAGCAGCACTTACTCCACATGGATAGTGAGGCAAAAATATGGTGGTGCCTCGCGCCGTCGTCGTCGCTCGGCTAGGATTCGGATTCAGAAAACGATAGATGAGATCTATCTTTTTGGACAAAATTTAATCCGAGATCCTCCATATGGATGCAGTGGTGGAATCACTATTTCGAAATGCAGTGCATAACCCCTCAACGAAATGACACACTGATTCATGAAATGGTATACCTGTTCGAAAAAATTCTGAACATACAAACTCTTCATGTCTTCAAAAACATTTCGTGTGATCAATCAAACCGTTGAGTGAGTTCGAAGATATTTCAATTGTTTGAGGTACCACTACAATTGGTTTGTTTGGCCATTTTATCCTGGGAGGAAGATTCCATAACCTCGGGTACAGTGAAGGAAATTATTCCCTAAGGACACTCCATGAAGTTGGGGGACTTGGCCTTAAAATTCTGTTTCATCTCATTTCTAAAAGTTAACATACTTCTTGGATAGATCATTATAATCTTGTGTTGAAGATGTTAAGGAATTTCATAAGTGTTTTAGTCTTAGACCTGAACTTGTGTTGAAGTTATTGTTACATGTATATACAAATTCTTGTACCCAAAAACGTTGAAGATAACACACCTAAATAACGATTGTATAATGTGTAACAGAAAGCTGTAAGTTAATTAAGTTCTAAGTCTCCTTCATTATAGAAGATTAAAGCTTATACAGTAAAAACTCTCTATAGCCACAGCGTTAGTCTAAAAATTGGATGACTGCTATAGAGAGGTGGTGTTATATATGTGTACTAACATTTATGTTCAGATCCCATTTGGTTGTCATAAACAAAAGTGTGCAGAATTAAAAAAAGTATGAATATAAAAAAGACAAATATTAGTAGTCTCTCCTCTTGAAGTTACGAAATAATTGATGTGCACCATTTAAATATAATTTTTTTCTTTGAATTAGATACTTAAAATTTACTGTGTGCATGATATTAATGATGATTATCATAAATATTTTGTTACTTTATTTTGTACACAACATATCACTTGTAAAATATTATTACATGATATTTGAGTATGCTACTATAGAGAGGTAATTTTACAATGAATATACGGGTATAACAATCACTATTGTTGTTATAGGTAGAATGTTATTATAGAGAAGTAAAATATAACATGAAAAATCAATTTCGAAAATCATATTGCTATAGTGAAATGCCGATATAATGAGGTGACACAATAGAGTGGTCTGACTATATATTGATTACAGGATATGCAACATCATTTTTTTCATGATATAAAAATGATCATTCTTGTAATTAGTCCTAGTAGTTATGTTCATCTCATGACACTTAACAATTGTAGCCAAGGCATTTTAGTTCCATCTTAAATAACCATAAAGAAGGGCAGCCGTTATATCGCCATGTAATTAGGAAATCATGAGGTCGAGCTTATTTGAAAATAACTTTTGGCAAAAATATAGGGTGTAGCTGTGTACAATAAGCCCTTGCGGTCCAGTCTTCCCCCAAACTCCACGCACAGCGGGAGGACCAGGCTGCCCCTGACCAACCATAAAGGAAGGTGTCTAATGGTAATCCTCTCCTCACTTAGACATTGAGTTAAAGTGAGGATATAAGTGTTCTTCTATATATGCTTTTATTATTTCGTAAATTACTGATCTACAGTCTCAAAGTTAAATTTAGGTAATTCTCTCAACAACAAAAGAAGAAGAAAGATCAACCATATGGCTAACGGACTACAAGCTATAGCCAAGTAGTCGACTACGTGGAACTTTCGTTTCATGCAGCTTTCAAGTTCTAACCTGAAGTTGAGCAGACAATTATACTTATACAATTACTAGTTTTGTGGGGGAGGTTCCCTAATATATCGTGTTTAAAACTCTTTTTTTCTACTTTCTTTTTTCTGATCTTGTATATGTCATTCATTGATCAATATATGGTAAGTTCAGACTATTGTTCTGTGTTTCACAGATAATTACAAGACCGGAGAAAAGGAATATCACGCAGATGATTCGAAAACTTAAAAGTATCTTTTGTTTCAGCATCTCTTTGAAACAATTTCATCAGTAATACCAAAAAAGAAAAAAAATGCATGCATGGTACTGCATTACATTTGTTTTTGAAAATTACGAGTAAATGTGATAATGCAGAACTGCTGATCAATCATCATAATGCCTACTCACAATGAGTGCGTAAAAGTTCTGTGTAATTAAGCAAACTTTTTGACCCCTCTATGAAAATCATTTCTGTTACCTTATTTCAAAGACTAATCAACTTGGCCTACTGTTCTGCTGACTCTGTTACATTACATTGGTAGACAACAAACTTCTCCACAGGACGCTTACAGCGAGAGCAAAATACAGTTTCTTCAGTCAATCCTTCTTCAGATGGAAGGATCTCATTGTGATAACAAGGTTTAACAGGCAGAGGAGGTCCCATTGCACATGTCATAGCATCAAATAAGCCCAACTTCGTGACATTTTCAGCCAATTCTGGAACAAGATTCAAGCATTCTTGTACTTCTCTCCCCTTGAGGATTACTACATCAGTTGATGATCCTTCTCCAATTATCATCCAATCATTGGAAGTTTCACAAGCATCCAGCAATCTTAACACATGCTGTAAGCTTTTGTTATAGTGAGCTGCCTGTTCTACTCTAGCAACTGAACTCTTTATGCTCTCCAGCCTAAGCCAGAACCACTTCATCTTCGTCGTAGATAGGGAAATACTTAAATTTTCTTCGATGCTGATGTCTAAAACGTTCTCGACGTCTTTAGATGGATTTCTATAGCCAACATAAATAGCTTCAAATTGAATTCCATTGCTTTTGATTTTCTTTAATGACCCGTTAAATTCTCTGATCCAACTAATGTTATCACTTCCGTAGATGCAAAAATGTTTACCCTCCTCTACCTGACATCAAAAGGATATATTTCTTCTGTAAGTTAAGAACTAAAAGCACAAGTAAGGAAAGTGAAGCTTTTACAAGGCCGTAATTTGCTTAAGGATTACACTAATTATTGGTAAAAGGGCAAAGGCAACATATAAGAAGCTTACCCAATTGGTCAGTAAAGGGTCAATCCCATGAATTAAAAGCTGCAAGATCCTGTTTTCCTGTTCCCACAACTCTTTTTCTCTTGAGGCTGAGAAAGGAAATGCTTTGGCGCCCCACAGCCATACCATATCAGTAGCATTTAAGTTTGTAACAACACCATCAGTGCTCAATACTACCATTACGGGCTCGTTTTTGTAGATCCATTCTTGTCTAATAAAGTTTACCACAGCTGAATGTAGTGACCACGGGCGTCGGATTGAGAACCAGGGCAAAGAATTTGACAGAAACTGGAAGTTCAGCTCGTCAGTCAAACTCCATGTGTGTGAAGATGGAATCGGGACCCATAAAATTGCATAGCTTCCTCCAATTTTTTTATGCAAGGGATGATCATGCATTTGTCGTACTAGATAAAATATTTCCTCCACGGAAAAGAGTTCTGGCTTTGAGATCAAAAGTAAGACCACCTTGTTTTTCAGTTCTTGGATGCCATAGTACTGTTGAAGATGAAGAAGTTACTAGCTATTATAATAAGTAGCTGTTGTTGATTCATCAAACTGCTGGCTACCTTCAGGTCTTAATATTTATCTCTTTTTCCACCATTCAAGTGTATACTTACAAGGCTATTGACTCTCGACATATATTTTTAAAAAATAACTTCGTAAAAGAAGTACCTTTTCTTGGGAGCTATCTTTCAACGGTAAGTCATTCTTCAAAGAAAATAACACACGAAGCACCTCTTGATTGTGAAAATGGGCCACTTTGAAAAGATCGCGTATCTTTTCAGGAAACTGTCTATCTGAGAACAACAAAAGAATTTCAACTTCTTTCATGTGAATTTTGTCAGACAAGTTATCTTCCACAACAAAGGCTCATAGAAAGACAATCACCTATTTGCATTTGGCACGTATGTAATTTCTCTCGAAGGTCATTGCATAAGCCACTTAGCTTATATACCAAGCTGAAGAGAGTCCACGCTGCAATGTTTGATGAATCCGAATTCCTGGAGTTAGGAATTTTCATGTCACCTTATTTACTGGTGAAGAGATAAAGAATTTACCAACTATGAGATATTAAATACTGAATTACTAAATAAGGGGAAAAGGGAAAAAACATGCACTTGGTTATCTTTCATGGTCCTGAAATCTGCAATCTGAGAGGCGCATGAGATCGAGCTTCTTAAAATCCAGTAGACTGTTATGTACATCTTCGACTTTGTAACAACGATTGCCTCATCATCCAAAAGTTCTTGTTGCAAGGGCAGGCCTTCAAAGTCAAGGACAAGATTTGCTGCTTCTATCATAGTATCGAGCAACAAGTTCAAAGCTCTACATTGTAGCGTTAACATGTTTAATTCTCTAGGCATTTGCTTAAGTGCTGCAGTTAAAGCTGCCAAAGAGTTGCAATGGACTAACTGCATTATGAGCCAAAACTCTCCATATATTGAAACCACAGCTGCAAGTGTTAAAACTACTTTAGCATCCCATCTGAAAGGGCCTAAAGTTTCAAACAACATCATAGTTTCTTCATGTAAGTTTCCATCCTCATTGCATTTGCAGAAAATCTACAATAACCAATTATTATACTTAGATCCAAGAACACGAATAATGAGGAAGGGAACCAAAAATATATGATCATAAATAAGAGAGAAAGCACTTACCTCATGTGAAATCTTTTTAATGGTGTATCCAAGCTTTTCTTCTAACCCAAACACTTCGATATTCCATGAATTCATACAATTGCTTTGAGGATAAGAGAACTGAAATGAAAAAAGATCAGAGGCTGTCATGCTACATTACAGTATATTCTCAAATCTATGTCTAGTACTCCCAGACTAGTTGCTCGGGCTCTCCAAAAATGCACTACTTTGGAGGATCCGACATGCCAGAAGTGACATTTTTGAAGAGTCTGTGCAACATATTAAGCCCCCGTTCTTTTCTCTTTCTTCTTTTAATATTATGGTCTTGTACAAGCAATTGATAAATCAATAAGTATTTAATGTAAAACCTCAATGAATACATAAACACAAGGGGGAAAAACTCATAATGACAGCTACTTCTGCAATGTTTTAGCAACACAGAACAATCGTATACGATACTGTATGAAACCAAGAAAATATACATGAATACAGAACATAGACAAAAGAATATTGAATAACTTGGAAATTACGAAAGAACAGACATAACCTTAGGTGAGATGAAATGCATGGTGCTCTCGGCAACAAGAAGCAAATGGCCGGCATCTATCTTATAACGAAAATCAGGATCATGGGTTCGGAGGATGTTCTTAATTAAGAGATCTTCTTGTATAGATGATAGGAGACATGGATCAAATAATTCAATCCTAAGCAAGTTCATGGCCAGGGTGCTGAAAGATTGAGATGTCACATAAAACAGTTGACTTGCAGCCTTGTTATGCAACTTGAAACTGCCTCAGATTTGAGTTCTTTCTCATATTTTCTATACTTGTGTCTACCAAGAAGTTTGAGGAAAATGTGCATATATGTTCATGTGTTGGGAAAGAAAAGTGCTCCTACTTCTACAGTGATGTAAAAATAAGTGGAGGACCACCAAAAGAAGAGATGCTTATTCAAAGTCCTATCAGGGGATTTCTTTTGGAACAGTAGATTAAAGAATCATTCTGTACTTTCTGTTATGTGATCCTGAAGAGACCCAAACTACCACTTGAAGAAATCTTCTTCAAGAAAAAACAACACTAAAAAGCACCTTATTAGGCCATACATGAATATGACATAAATAAAGAAAGGTGGGACATACCATCAAGCACTGACCTAGAAGGCTACAGCCGTACCCAGTAGCTTAGTCCCATCTAGAATTTGTATTAAGAAATCCACTATGTACAAAAATTAAATTCAGAACTTAGCTACTGGCACGCACTGATGTCAAAATTTTTGAACTCATAAAGTTCAAGGCTATAAATACCAGTATGTTACTAATAATGCTATAGTAGTCAAATTATGATTAATCTCTTAATAGGAATGAACAAAAAGAATTCATACAGTCGACCTTAATTAGTTCAAGATTGAGGACACTGATTGAAACTATAACCTTTGTTTATATATGTAAGACTTGCCTCTTTGAGACTACTGCAAATCTTGAACTCTAACTTTATATTCAAGTTGGTCGTTTTTGCTCATTGTCTTGAATTAAAAAAAGAAAAGAAAAGAAAAGCCGTGCCCACCGCAAGCAAAAACATAAAAAAACCTAGGACATGCTTTAATATAAATGCAAATATCAAAGAGTAAACCGGAGAATATTGCCTAAAGAGGAAAGAAAAAGTAAGGCCTAGTCCACTAAAATCACGCTGTATCCAGGGGTTACGAGAAGGAGAGAATCACAAGATCAACTTTACCGTGCATTTTTTACATACTATTTACACGACTTGAATTCGTGACTTTCTGATCACGTTAACTTCACCAAGACTATTCACTTCAAAATATTGAATAAAGAGATTTGCAAATTAAAAAAAAAAATCGAACAGAAAAGCATATATAGATAATATTTGACCAGATGCTTCTCAAGTTCAAACTGAATCGACTCCGAGGAAGCTAGTAACGTTTTCACTAGGTTGACAAATGGGTGGATCCGATCAGATTTGAATGGATTGAGGTTAAATGAATTAAATTGTAATTTTCTATATAATATATGGATAAATATAGATTTTATCAAATATAAATTAGGTAAAAATAATTCCTACCTGTTTTAACTTCTAAAGTCAAAAACTTAGAACTTCTATATACATATCAACTTGATTTTTTTTTATCCTACCCTCCAAAAGAAAAACATAATTTTTTTTTTAAAAAATTACCCATTGCACCCTCACATCCCCTACCTCAACCCCCACCCCAAAAAATAAATTATTTTTTTAAAAAAGAAAAAAAATTCTTGCAAAAATTAATTTCTTACCCCACCTCCACTTTTTTATCCCCCTATAACGATCTGCAAATTATTTTTAAAATTTATCTTATTTTAACCGATCTCGTAATTTTTAGACATAATGTACGACTTACAGGGATGGGTGGTGGCTATTCCTGAAGCATTTCAAGGCAACTTAAGTCATTAATTGAGATTTTGATTTTTAATAAAGTTAAGTCCGATCATGATCAATCTTTGATCGTGACGACCTCAAATTAGTTTCGTAATATTTTCAATAGGTTGAGAATATTTTTTTTATCAATATAAATATTTAGTTTATTTTGTTGAGGGTCCAAACAAATTTCAAGGATATAATCGAATATTAGATATTTTAGACATTATTTTATGGTTAATGAATCAAATAGATATTTTTTTAAGTTTTAAGACCTATGTGTAAGAATAAATTTAAGTGGGAATGATTATCATATTTATTAATACCGTCAGAAAGTTAATTGGTGGAGATAGGCACGAAAGAGCAATTTCATTCTTTTTCTTTTCATCCCAACTTATGACAAAGATCTCGACAACTTTGGTTAGTGGTAAGCCACTTTGAATAGATATATTTTTAATATTGTGTTTGTAATATTGTGGGGTGAGTTTAAAGTTAGGTAGAAAGCCATTGTTTTGAACGAATTATTAGTTATGTTGCTGTAGGATTAGTGTAAAGTGTTAATTATAAATCATATGATAATAATTATGGCATAAGTTATTAATAATTAGCAGTTGTTTGTCCTTATTAAGAATTAAGAGAATCAGCAAATTAGTTGGCAGTACTTTTGTCCTCATTGAGGATTAAGAAAACAGTAGTACGGAAGCTACTGTTTCATTCGTATTGTTTTTAAATTTGAGAATTTCAGTATTATTTTTTTATCGTCTTTATGATTATAATTGTGAATACAATTTAGGTTTTAGGTCTAGAATTTTTAAAGTATGAATTTATAAATTGGAGTTGGAAGTACTTTTGTCCTTGTTGAGGATTAAGAAAACAGTAGTACAAAAGCTACTGTTTCGTTCGTATTATTTTTAAATTTGAGAATTTCAGTATTATTTTCTTATCGTCTTTACGATTATGAATACAATTTAGGTTTTAGGTGTAGAATTTTTAGAGTATGAATTTATAAAATGGGTGTTATTAGATTCTTATTCATATGAGAAATATATATATATATATATATTTGAATAGATTTTGATCATTCGGAAGCTTTAAGAAAGGAAAAGTTTGTAAATTGGCGGTTGGCTTCGATTTGAGGCAAGTTGAGACTTTTTTAGACTATTTTTCAAAGTGCTTATTTGTTAGTTATGTGTAATGAGAGTAATGGGGAATAGGGGTTCCGTACAGGTGAAATAAAAAGCATTTATGCGGATATCAGTATTATTTGAGAGGTTAAAATAAGTTAATTGTACGTTTTGAACTGTTTTCCCTATTTGCTAGTCCAAATAAGCTGATTTGCTATGGTAAATGAATTGTTGAAAAAGCTAGCTAATGAGAATGCTTCCACTTGATAAGTTGAGTTAATTTTTGGAATTGATATTTATTTGGTATAAGATATGAAATATTTTGCTTAACATTATTGTTGATTTGGGATCGGAGTTGCACGCCTACACGTTATGCATTGTATTACATATAGGGTCGGAGTTCACACCTTCACATTATTATCTATTATTGGGATCGGAGTGCACACCTGCATAATATATTTATTGGGATCGGAGTGCATGCCAGCATAGTACATGGACCTTGTGAGTCTCCCATAGGTCCTAACTTTGAAGCCATTGCTCGGTGGGAGTGTACACAACACATGTATTGTATTGCATTCATTTATTCTTGGTTTAGATTAAGTAAGGTATAATTATTGACTTTGTATTATTTATCAAGTACTTGAGTATTTGTTACTTGATTTTACTGTATTCAGAAATTCTTGGACTGTGTTATGATGTCCTTATGATTGTTAGACTTGACTATTCAGTTAGAATAGGGTGATTTTCCTGAGCGCAATTTGTATGATTTTTTTAGATGGTTGACACGGTATTACTCGTCACCAATTTGAATTAGGATCGATTGACGATGCTTGCTGAGTACACGTGATTCCGTACTCACTCTTGCTTTTTCTGTACCTTATGCGTAGGTTCTGATATGATGACCTCTCGGCATTAATTCTTGTGGTTCCTTCAGTGTTAGCATCTTTGGAGATTCGAGGTAGCTGTTATTGTTTTCAGAGACTATTGAAATCTCCCCAAGCCTTATCTTGATGCATTTTCTGCATTTTGAGATACTCAAACTTTTTTTAGTTTCACTATTTAGTGGCTTGTATTAGTGACTACCAAACCTAGAATTGTCTAAGTTTAACTATACTAGTCTATTAATCTACTTTTGAGATTATTCAGTGTTTATTATGTTCTTATTTCCTTCCGCTTCTATACATTGGGGATGTTATATTCAGAATTGAGTTCTTGGCTTACCTATCACAGAAGGTTGGATAGGTTCCATTATGATCTTGAATATGGGCTATGACAGATGGTATCAGAGCCCCAGGTTCATCGGTCTCACAAATATAAGTTGAGTATAGTAGAGTCTCATGAATTGGTATGGAGACATTTGTTACCTATCTTTGGGAGGATATAGGACTTTAGGAAATATTTATTATCTTCTCTCTCTTATCGTGTAATATTGATCCTTTAACTTGAAATACTGAAATTCTTATCTTATTCTCTCATAGATGGTGAGGACTAATACATATCAGGATTGTTGTCTGGAACCCCCCTCCCCCGTCAGACCCTAAGTCGTCCACCCGAGATGGGATATGCGGATGGGGGGGGGGGGAGAAATGGTAGGGGCAGAGGTTGTGGTAGAGATAGAGCTCGAGGAGCTACTTCTCTTGAGGTTGAGTCAAAGGCAAGTGATGATGATGTTCAGGTTCCAGCTAATAATGTGGGCCCATATTAGACACCATCGGGATTTATTGCTACACCGATTCTTCAGGATACCTTGATTAAAGTGTTCGGTGTTTTGAAGACTATAGCTTAGGCAAATGGATCATTTGGTACTCCATAGGGTTTACATATTAGGGTGGGAGCGCAGACCCATATTTCAACCCAATCTAATTTATCAAGTTTCAATGGTTCAGCCAACATCGAGTTATGATGGTATGCCCTTACCATTGGTAGGATCTACCGGTGGGGTTAGAGCAGCTATGTATGATGAGAAGCAACGATGGTTTGAGAAGTTTAGAAAGATGGATCCACTGTAGTTTTAGGGTGATCAACGTGAGGATGCCTATGTGTTTTTGATCAGTTCTCATGAGAGACTTCAGAATGTGCGATTGGTTGACTCCCATGGGGTTGATTATACTGCCTTATAGATGTGTGGATCTGCCAAACAGTGGTGGCACTCTTATATTGATTACAGGCCAATGGGTTCTCCATCGATGACTTAGGCTATGCTTGCATAGGATTTTCTTGACAGATTAGGCACCAGAATGAGAATTTAACATAGGAGGGTATTTCTATACGAGATTCAATTTTATGTATTATCCCATTATGCTATAGTGATCTTGTCAGATGAGGTAGAGATAATCAGGAGGTTTATGAGAGATTTGATACTTAGGATTAGAGAGGTCATATTTGTTATAGCCCAATCTGGGGCTTCTCTTCAGAGGGTGGTTGAATCAGCAAAGGAGTTTGAGTTTATGCATCGTGAGCAGTAAATGGATCTCTCTAATCCTAAGAGACAAGATGTCCTATACTACAGGTCAATTTGGTAGTACCTCATTTGGAGGTAGGGGTTCATTTAAGAGAGATTTTTGCCCTCAGCATAGTAGTCTAGTTCAGGTAGTGATGCAGATATCAGAGGATGAATATTTAGGTCGGTGTTTTTATGGTTCAGGATAGGCATCACGGGGTTCTTCTCAGTGGTTTTTAGGGCATGATGTCTATATCAGATATTTAGGTCATTCTCGATAGTTGGTTCTCAGGTCCTGTTATAAGTGTGAAAGTCTAGATTTCCAGTATACAGATAGAGGGGTCTACTGTAGGGTTATCAGGCTCCTACTAGAGCAGTAACACTCCTGAATAGGGGATGGGCCAGGTCTTCAGAAGGTAGAGGTGCAGCACCAGTTGGTAGGAAAGGTAGTAGACTCAGGCGATAGATGATAGAGCTCACTATTATGCCTTTCCGGGGAAGCCCGAGGTAGAGTTTTTTGATATAGTCATTATAAGTATTATCTTGGTTTGTCATCGACCTACTTTGATGTTATTTGATCATAGTTCTACTTTCTCTTATGTGTCTGCATATTTTGCTTCCAGCCTTGATATGATGTGTGAGTCCATGGTTGTGCCTATTTATGTTTCTACCCCATTAAGTGATTACTTAGTGGTGGATCGAGTGTACTGATCCTATTTTGTTTTTATTTTGGGGTGTGATACCCGGGTAGATTTGGTTATCCTCGATATAGTTGATTTTGACGTAATTTTAGGCATGGATTGGCTTTCTTCCTATCATTCTATCTTGGACTGTCATGCCAAGATAGTTACTTTGGCTATGACTAATCATCTAAGGTTAGAGTGAGCGCTGTTCGGAGTTTGTATTCTATGAATATGATTTCATTCATACAGGTCCAACGGTTAGTTGAGAAGGGGTGTCTATCATAGTTGGCTTTTGTTCGTGATACTGGTACTAAGACACCATCATTAGAGTCAGTAAAGATGTTTAAAGAGTTCATGAATCTATTTCCTACCGATCTTATGGGTTTTCCTCCTGATAGAGATATTGATTTTGGTATTGATTTAGAGTTAGGCGCTAAGCCCATTCCTATTCCTTCTTATAGGATGACACCAGTTGAGCTGAAAGAATTGAAATACCAGCTTCAGGATTTGTTGAGCAAGGGGTTTATTCGACCAAGTGTATCACTTTACGGTTCTCCGATATTGTTTGTGAAGAAGAAAAATGGGTCTATGAGGATGTGCATTGATTATCGACAGTTGAACAGGGTGACAATTAAGAATAAGTATCCTCTACTGCATATTGATAACTTATTTAATCAACTTCAGGAGGCTTCAGTGTTCTCAAAGATTGACTTAGGTCGGGGTATCATCAGTTGAAGATTCGAGTTTTAGATATTCCGAAGACAGCTTTTCAGACTAGATATAGCCATTATGAGTTCTTGGTTATGTCTTTTAGATTGACTAATGCCCCATCAGTATTCATGGATTTTATGAATAAGGTATTTCGGCCTTATCTTGATTCATTGGTGATTGTGTTCATTGATGATAATTTCTTGTATTTTCAGATTAAGGCGGATCATGTAAAATATTTGAGGATCGTATTTCAGAGATTGAGAGACGAGAAACTATATGCCAAGTTTTCAAAGTGTCAATTTTGGCTCAGTTTTATGGCATTCTTAGGACACTTGGTGTCTAAGAATGGTATTATAGTTGATCCGACCAAGGTTGAGGCAGTTAGAGATCAGTCACGACCTACCTCACCTTCAAATATTTAGTGTTTAATTAGGCTAGCAAGCTATTACAGGCAGTTTATGTAGAGTTTCTCCTCCATTGCAGCTCCTATGACTTGATTGACTTAAAAAATATGGCTTTTCAGTGGTCGGATAAGTGTAAGGGAGGCTTTCAAAAGATCAAGATTCTTTTAACTTCAGCTCCTATCTTGACCCTACCTATTGACAGTGAAGGCATTACTGTGTTTTATGATATTTCTAGTATAGTCTTGAGTGGTGAGTTGATGCAGAAATATAAGGTGATAGTGTATGCGTCGAGGCAGTTAAATCCACATGAGATAAATTACCCTACCTATGATTTAGAGTTACTAACAGTTGTGTTTGTACTGAAGTTGTGACGACATTATTTGTATGGAGTTCATTGTGAGGTATACACTAATCATCGCAGCCTTTAGTATATCTTCAAGCAAAAAGAGTTGAATTTAAGATAACATAGGTGGATGGAGTTGCTGAAACATTATGATATTAGTATCCTATATCATCCGGGTAAGACTAATATAGTAGCGGATGCATTGAGTAGAAAGGTAGCTAATATGGTTAGTCTTGCATTGTTCAGTGTGAAGGAGCGACCACTAGCTAGAGAGGTTCAACAGTTAGGTAATAGTTTTGTGTGTCTTAATATCTCTAAGTTAGGGAGATTCTTACATGCGTAGAGACGAGGTTTTTATTGATAAAGAAGATTCGATATCATCAATTTGAGGATGATAAGTTTTGTATTATCAGAGATAAGGTGATGTGTGGTGAGGCAAAGGAGACGATTATGGACTAGGAAGGTGTTTTGAGGATCAAGGGATGGATTTATGTTCCTAGAGTGGGTGATTTGACTAGATCTATTATGGAGGAGGCCCACTGCTCGGGCTATTCAATTCATCCAGGAGCAACAAAGATATATCATGACCTAAAACAACATTACTAAAGGTGTAGGATGAAAAGATATGTTGCAGAGTTTGTGGTTAAGTGTTTGCATTGCCAGCAGGTGAAATATGAGCACTAGAAACTTGGCAGTTTGCTTCAGAAGATGCCCATTCTTGAGCGAAAATAAGAGCGTAACTATGGATTTGTAGTTGGGTTGCCTTGTACCCTGGGAAAGTTTGACTCCATTTGGGTGATTGTGGACAGATTGACTAAATTAGCCCATTTCATGCCTGTGAATATGAATTATAATGCAGAGAAATTAGCCAAGATCTACATTCATGAGATAGTTTGACTACATGGAGTACCCATTTTCATCATTTAAAATAGAGGTACTCAATTCACTTTAAACTTTTGGAGTACTTTGCAGCGGGAGTTGCGCACTCAGTTGGATATGAGTACCACATTCCATCCACAAATAGATGGCTAGTAAGATCATACTATTCAGGTGTTATAGGAAATCTTACGGGCTTGTGTGATGAATTTTGGGGGTCATTGGGATGAATTTTTAACTTTGATGGAGTTTTCCTAAGTAACAACTACCATTTTAGTATTTAGATGACTTCATTCGAGGTTTTGTATAGTAGGAAGTATAGGTCCCTAATTGGGTGGTTTGATTCTTTTAAGGTTAAACCTTGGGGCACTGGCTTGTTAAAAGATTCGACGAACTAAGTGAGATTGATCTAGGATCGACTCTTGGCAGCTTAGAGCAGACAAAAAAGTTATGCTGATATAAGGGCCCGGGACTTGGAGTTTGTGCAAGGTGAGCGGGTCCTATTGAAGGTATCACCCATAAATGGTGTGAAGAGGTTTGAGAAGAAAGGAAAACTCAGTCTGAGGTTTATTGACCCTTTTGAGATTCTTCAATATGTTAGCCTATGGCTTTGCCACCGGGTCTTTCAGACATATATCCAGTTTTTCATATTTTGATATTGAAAAGGTACCATCCGGGTGATTCATATGTGATTTAGTGGAACTTAGTGAGTTTGAATCAGAATCTGACATTTGAGGAAGAGCCTATTGCTATTCTGGATAGGCAGTTTAGGAAGTGATCCAAGATAAGGGAAAATGTATATATAAGCTTGTAAACATGTATCTATTGTTATGTTAATTTGAATAGTAATTACAAAAAATTAGATACATATAAAAATAAAAAATGTATCTAATGAAAAATAAAAAATGTTAACATTAAGAAGTTTAATGAATTTCTTATGTATTTGTGAATACAATATTTAATTCAAAATATCTAAATGATATAAAAAGATTTATTTGAACGTTCATTGATAAATTGATTACATATTGCACAAGACTATTGTTATGTAATTAACAATTGATACAATCGTAAAAAATTTGTATGTATTGAAAAATATATTTTGTGAACAGTATGAAGCGCATAAACAATTACGTTCTGATCAAAGTTGTTATTCAATTTACAGACAAAATGTGTTGCAACGAAAAAAAATTAAGAAAAAGAAATTTATGTTATGATTGAATATGAGATTTAATTGTATGATGTATCGTTATGTTGCATAATGTAATGTTGTGTTGGTTACTTTAATTGCTGGACTTAGTTATATATGTTTCAATAAACTTGATACGTATAGTGTTAAATATGTATCTAATACAATGTAACAAAAACTGTTAAATATGATGACTTTGTAAAATGTAACAAAAATGTACAACAAAATAATAATATATTATAATCTGGAATAGCCATATGACAATCATTGGTAATAAGGTAGAATCCATGATGTTGAAAAATATCTAAAAAAAACACTAACCACATGTACTAACATCATCAACCTATATAACAGTCAACTAGCCAACAAGTAAACAATTACTCAATATGCAAAGCACAAGCTTTTTCTTTTAGTGTGAAGTTGCTCCTTGGCCTTGGTGGATCGACATTCTCACTAAAGTATCATTTCTCTGCCTTTACAGATCCATACTTGCATAAAAGAGTGGCATATCTCATGCGATGGTATTGAGCATCAATACCCGATGAAGGAATGCCTAATCCCTCGCTTGGGTACTCGGCATAGACAGCTACAAATACACCATAATCCCTACATATCGATTACTAATTGAATTAAAAATACATATATACTTGTATAAGATAATGAAAATAACAGAAAGGGTAATGTAATACTTACAAACTTTCACTATCTCGTTATGCTATTCCGGTAACATATTCCACTCGGAATGGATCCTAAAAAAACATCAAATTAAAAAAGTAACATTAGATGCAATAACTCTACAATAACATAGAACAATACATAGAAAAACTGTATGAACATAATATTATAGATACAAAATAATACAAATATGTATCTTGGTTGAAATATATGTATCTATTGATATGCTTAAATCAATAAATGTTAAACAATACGAGATACATATAATCCACTCACTTTTTATAATAAAAATTTTCCTAATTCTCTTTCCTTCTCTTAACCCTATCATATCACTTTTTTAAATTTCCTTCACCTCTCAACGTGTTATGCTGCTGATTTTCTCTATGTCTCTCTGTCTCTTGCCCTCAAGCATAATAGGTATGAATTCTCGATCTCTCTTATTTAGTATGGCTATGTGTTGCTTGGAGTTTGATATGTGAATTTGTTAGTTGTTAAATTTCCTTGGGTAATATTGGAATTCAAGATTTTGCTGATCAAAATTATCTTGATATGGGTCTTAACAATGAATTAAGAAGCATAGTGTGTAAGAGTGGTGTTTGTAATTACTTAGCTCTGCATATGAAGGTTGTAGCAGTATGATTTTGGTGAGTTACTATATGTGTGGTTGTGAGGTTGGAGGTATCTGTATTTGGAGTAAAATTGATGACTTGAAGATTAGTTTGTTGAAATAGAGATGTATGCTCCCTATGCTAATTGTAAAGATTAAATGGTTAGATTAAAACATCATTGTCTAACACCCGAATTAGTCAATATTACTTGGGTTTCTTTAAGTTGTGAGGAGAAGTGATAATAAGAGGCATTAAATGTTGCTCTATAATCCTGTAAGCTTTAACTGATACAAACTGATTGAGTTTGACTCTTTTGTAGTAGTGACTAGTGTTGATACGTGCAAGGAGAAGAAGTTTGAGTACCCTCACTTGGAAACTAGTACAACCCTACTAGCAACTAAGTGTTGGGTGGTCCCTAAAGCCTATAGCACTTAGTTTTGGCTAGACTTGTTGACTTTGAATTTACATGGTTATTTCACATTATTTTTGGAAGGTACCATGTCCGACAAGAAGCAAAAGAATAAAGGAATTGGTCCCTCAAACAAGGAAAGGAAGTGAGTTCGTACAGGTGCTTATGTGCCAAAGGCTCCAACAGTCCCCAAAGGTCAGACATGAAAGTTTAGGACTAGGTGGGTGATGGATGAAGGAAAAAATAGTACAGTAATCATCCAAAATCCAAGTATGGCCCTAATTAAATGATTGACAAGGATAGTTTGAGAAAGGAATTCTAACAAATTATGTGGCAAATTGAGAAATTAAGTATGAACTTTGTGTTTGATAAGCCGACAAAGTGCAATATACATCTAATCAGAGTATTTTATGTGAATTGGGATCCTCAAAATCTTGACTTTGAGGTCTAGATTAGGGGAAAAGTTGTAAAGTTTGAAGCACACTATCTGAGTGCCATCTTGGGCACTCTAGAAGCTGATTCTATTCAGCTAAGGTAGCTGAACATTATGCCACCATATCCTGCTATTCGACATATGTTGGGTGGTAACAGGTTAACAGCGAGGTGGAGTCGCCACAAGGATAATAATTACTATTTTATATTTTCTTATGCCTATATGAATAGGGAAGCTCGTGTGTGGTTGAAGATAGTCTGTCATTGCCTCATGTCAGGTAAACATATACGGATGTTACTCATGATCTAATTCATTTGGTCTATGCCCTTATACCGGATGACTTTGAGATAAATGCTGGGGCGGTAATCAAATTTGCTACGAAAAAGGCATGAAATCATCAAGGTCACATGTATGGTTTTGGTGGGTCACTGACTAAGTTCCTGAGAATCCATGTCATTAAAGAAGACACTTTGGATTACAAGCCACAGCTAGAGAGATGTCCTGGTGATATGACTAGGACTAGAGCACTTAATATTTCTTATGGGCCTGTACTTACACTAGCTGAGAGCCATGCTCGAGATGATGAGATCAGGATCTGCATGTTTAGACTACAAAATATGTAGCTTTCTAGTAAAGCTAGGTCAATGACTAGAGATGAGATACCAGAAGTGGAGCTGGATTATCTATTGGGTCACCACACCAATTTATTTCTTAAGATTGGGCCAGATTTTATAGAATTCATGAAGGATGATGTTGCCACTTATAAGGATATACATCTACAAGACTCAGACATTGATTTCAATGATGATGATAAGGTTGATCCAGACTTGGGTAATGAAGGACAACGCCAAATATGGATGACGACATAGAGGATTGACCGGGGAGTTTTTAAAAACATCACTTATGCACTTGTTTTGTTTTTACAAATGCTAGGATAGTGCTATATTTTAAGTGTGGGGTGGGAGAACTGTTCTTGTTCTTTTATGTTTTGTTGCTATTTTGTTATGTTTCAGGTGTTACGACATTTCAGTAGATGCTTTGTTTTAAATTCAATTTGTAATAAATAGATATTCTTACTTATGGATCTTAATAGTTAGTAATAGTTGGGATAATTCTTTAGTTAAGTTTGTTTCATTATGAGTTTGAGCAGTATTTTTTGATTTTTGGGTTCCTTGGATTTTTTTTGGTTCTTTTCTTGAGAATAGTCCCTTTGAACCAATTAGGATCAAGTTTTTAAATTTTTGAGTTTAAGGGGTAGAATTTTTTTAGGTATAAGTGCTAATACCAAGTCATAGTTTAAGTACTTTTCTCGATAATGGATGGATGATGACTATCTTAAGAGAAAATTATTCATAGGGAGTGAGTAGTAAGTAGAACCCATTAACTAATCTGATACAAAGTGCCTACATGATGTGAGTTTGTTTTAAATTGAAAGCATGCTGTAATAAGCTGAATGACTATTCTTGAGACACGTATGCTTAATTATGTCTCTTTTATGATTTTAGCTTAATTTGAATTCGTCTTGTTGCTTGATGGAAAATTTATAGGGGTCCATCTTGATTTAAACATGTGCCATGTGTATTACACTAAGGGAAAGCCTATGGGTCATCTTAATTATATATGTGAATCTTTGTGAGAGTGAGCGTATTTCTATCCTTGTACCTAATAGTGTGTGGATTACATGACGGTGAGTGATATTCGGCAACTCTCTTGTTGTGAGGTGCGTGTTTAATGAAGGATATGTGACTTACATGACTTCTTTGTTAAGGTAATATGCATGAGTTTGCTAATTTCATTTCTTGAGGTTAGGAGGTTTTAAGTTGTTATTCTTGTGGTTGAAATTGCAAAGTAACATGCTTGGGATAGAACTTGATATTCGTATTAGTCATTTTGGTTCCAACTTGTGTATCTTGTTTTCATTAGTGATGATGGATCATATTGTGTTGAACTTGAGTGTGAAAAGTTGTTTGAGAAGGAACAAGATTCTAAGTGTGTGTGGTGATTTTGGGCGTATTTAAACCTCCACTTACTAATTATTACCCATACTTTTGTATATTTTGTGAGCTACATTGTATATATAGTCATTTAATTGAGCTTAACTTGTATTCATGAATTGATGGATATGATTAGTGTTTCAGGTTGAGACTTTTGAAAAGATTGAGCTTGATTTGACATCGATAATAAACTTGTGGATGACTGAAGGTGTTATGATCAATATCGGAAAGCAAGATGAGTTTAAAGAGATGTTTAAAGGAAACTACAAACCATGGGACACAAAGAAAAATGGAAAGATTATATATTGGGAAATTGGAAGCTAAAACATCCCTCCGAGCCACGGAAGCTAAGTTCTATTTTATTGGTATGGCACAGAGATGGTCACAAATGGGTTTGCAAGAAATAGTACTGCTGCGCAATATTGGGGTGCCACAGAGCTAATGCCCATGATTTCAAAGTTCCACGGAGGGGTTTTTTCAAAAGCTTTTTACACTACTAAAAATAGGAACTTGTTTTATTTTATTATTATCATTACGTACGTCTGGAAACAGAAAAAAGCATAAGAAGGCTTGGTTTTAGGGTTTACTTCACCACTCTTCTCTTTTATTTCAATTATTGTATGAATATTTTGAATTCTATGATGTTGATTTTGAACATAAATGACTAATAACCTTTGTTCTAGGGTTGGGACCGAACGTATGTTTGTATTTCTTATTCTCGATTTTATTTAACATTGAATTATCGCATGGGTTGTTTTTAAATTCTTGTTTTCACTATTATAATGTTTAGCCACCATTAAGATACATCTATAGTCCTTTTGTGAACATGGAAGGAGAATCATTAGGATAGGATGAGGGTTTTGAGGAATAAGTTCTTATCTTTCTCAAAACAAGGATTTGATTTGCGTCTAGGATAAGAATATACTTACAACACCTTGTTTGATATTTGAAAGATATCTAAATGCATCTAAATTGAATTATTGCATCCTTGTTAAATGATGTAGTTGTGATATCCTTTTGCATAGACAATTAGAGGCTCAGAAGGCCATAATCATATTATCAGCCCTGTGAATAAACAGCCTGATATACAGTAAAATCAATGAGAGAGTCAAGATATACATGATTCCAATGAGCACCTTGACCCTGGAATGTCCCCTCACTATTGATTACAACCTTGCTCGAATTGTAATTGTTATATTTCATTACCTTTGCTTACTATTAATTTGCTAGACTTTCATAAATCATCATGATATATCACAACACCTGTTCAAAATATTATTAACGACTCAATGAAGTGAATTGCTAAACTTATAGTCCCTGTGGGTTCGATATCCAATTCCTATAGAGCCACTATATTACACATTAGACCACATACACTTGTATGTGAGGTAGGCCACAACAACCCCTATACCAAACAACCTTTAAGAGTCTCCTACTAACTACACAAAAGGAATCAAACTATTAAAAAAAGTTAGCTAGAACTTGAATGGCTAACAAACCTTTCAATGTTAAGAAATTAGGTAGATGAAGCTTTCAAGGCTATATGTTTTTCTATAAAGGTTTGTTTGGCAATTCACGATCTATGCCATAAAAGCTAAAATAATCAATATAGGTAACAAAAGACACTAAAAAGTACTTTAAAGCTGAAGGTAGCATTCAGATTAGCTCTTACAAACTTACCCCGTAATCACTCCTACTGTTAATTGAAAATGACTATCCTTTTTAATGCTCCCAAAAATCCTAACAATGATAGAGATATTTAAAAAGTCAAGTATTTCTTTCAATTAATTTTGAGTGCTTGATGATCTTGTTGAAACAAAGAATGTTTTTATCAAAAAGTAGTAAAGCAACTATCAAATCTAAAGAAAGATCTCTCTTTCGCCTACATAAAGATTGACCTTTTCACTTAAACAGATGAAAACAATCACATTTTTTCCATCTATTCATATTTTTAAAATTGGAAAGACAATAATCAATCAAATCAATGTCATAGTAATCAGGGTAACAAGGTATTAAAGAAACCTCATATCGATGGACTCTCTAAAGAATGCTTTTGAGCTAGAATGACACTCTATGTTGCTACTGACAAATTACTTGTGCCTGAATCAAACTCGGGCACAAATGGAGACTTAGAAAAACTCCCTGAAACTTTACTATACTAGCTTGTCCAGTCAAGATGTGCTATGTCACTCTTTCAGAATTTCTTGAGAGTGATATATTCATGAGATCTGGCTCAATTATGTTGACATCAACTGAATATTAAACTAAAATAGCAGAAGGAGAGTTTACACTATGCTTTTTCTCATCTCGCATATGCCCTTCTTATCTTAAGCAATAAGAATAACCCAGGAAAGTTTACAGTGTGACCTTTCTAAATCAAGCAACTAAAATAGCAGAGGGAGAGTTCTCAATATGCCCTTTATCATCTCGTTCAGTTGGAATAGCAGAAGCAAAAATCATAGTATACCCTTTCTCATTTAGAGCATGCTCATTGTAATATTTTTCATCTTTTTGTCCCTTGTGATTTGAAAAGCTTTTCAAATGAAGACATAAATTTATCATTAAGATACAAAAAATTAACTTTATCATTAAGACAATTTCAGCTAGTAGATCATGAGACACAAGACTTGAATTCATAGACACCATATCTATCTTAATTTCTTTATCTAGAACTTTTTTCGCCGCAGAAGTAACCATTTTGAGATGCATAAACTATTAAAAAAAGGTGGGGGGGGGGGGGGCGCGTAAGTACAGACTATTCATAACCACAATCTAAGCAAAAACATCTATAGTAAATTTTAAAAACAGACAAAATTATTTCAAGTGTTTCTAGAATACCCTAAAAAGTTTATTTATGGTGAAAATCTAATTCGTGAATATATACACACACATTGTACATACATTATACAACTTCTATACATACTTATACATCATCTATAAACTAAGTAAAAATCAAATCGTGAATATATACACATATGTACATAAATTATACAGTTTCTATACATTCTTGTACATCATCTATAAAATAAGTATACAAATTGAAATTATCATCTACATCCTGTATTTTATTCTCACCGGAAGAATAAAAATGCACCAAAACACTCTACGAATCATCAAAGAAGGAACAAAACTAGAGAATCAAAAGACACAGTCAAAAAATTTAAAAATTAAGCAAATGACAGTCGGTCTACACAAAACTCATAGAAAGAACAAAAAGTGCACCATTAAAAACTCTAAAATCAACAAAGAAGAACCAAAAATGAACAATAAAAAAGCACAATGAAAATTCATGAGAATCAATGAAGAAGGATAAAAATGAACAATAAAATACGCTCAAAATGAATGAAAAGGGACAAAAAACTCATACTAAAAATGTTAAAAAACAATGAAGAAAGAAGAAACTTACCAAGTTAAAGGTGAAGAAGACACCCATGGAGTTGAGAGCATAAAGTTGAGCATGGTGACTTCGTTGAAGATGAAGGAAGAACGACGGAGGAGCTAAGAACGTAAAGAATATTTTCATTCTGAAAAAGGAAAGACCAGTTGATAATTAATGTGTTTAATTGCCAGAATTGTATAATTTGAGTTATTTTCAGTAATTTCAAATAAGATGGCCTAAATAAAGGGTAAATAAGTTTGAAGGGTGACATTCTGCCAAATTTTCTCTAAGAAAAATGTGAAAAAAGACGAAGAATAAGTTAAAGGAGTTACCTGTCACTAGGGTGTTCACGTAGTATTATAAATCATACCAAACCAAAAATCAAATCAAACAAAAAAAATACTTTGTTAGGTTTGATTTAGTTTGCCTTTTAATTTTATTAATCGACAATATTTGATTTCAGTTTAATTTTGAGTAAAAGATAATTGAGAAATACCGGTTCAAACGATTATATAAATACTATCTAAAATTATATGAAAATTTAGTATATATTTTTTTATTATTCTCTTGACTTTTATTTTAAAAGTATTACTCCATCCATTTCAAAATAGTTGGTCCTCTTTCTAAAATTCTTTGTGTCAATTTAGTTGTCTCTTTACGAAATCAAGAGAATATTACTATATTCTTTAATATTACCCCTTTCATTAAATGAATAAACAAAATGTATATGCTAAAATGTACATTTTCAAAACGTAATTAATAAAACTAATTTTGTAAAATAAAGGAAAAAATTTAGAAATAACAGTCTAGGTCCATTAATTAGAAGACTCATAACAACCTTTTGCTAATTACCCTCAATAGCAACATGTATATATATTTGATGTGCAAGATAATATCAAATACATATACAAGTATAGGTAGTTACCTTATTTTTAGTTAACAACTTGAGTTTATAAAAAATAAAAGAATTTCAACTTCCTTAAATCACATTTATCCAATCAATTAAAGATTAATTGAAGTTTCTATTTCTAAAAATATAAAGATTTTTTTGTGAGTTTCAAAACTCAAATAGGTTTGAATGATATAAAAAAATCTTTTTCTATTTTTCTCTCTCTTTTTTTTTTCTTCCTTTTTTCAGTTTTTCCAATTTTTTACTATTTCTTTATTTTTTCTTTGCACTTTTTTTCTTTATTATTTTTTTTGTTTTGTCATTTGTTCTTTTTTTTTTTTTTTTTCATTTTCTTGTATTTTTTTTTTGTTATTTTTTGTTGTTGTATTTTATATTTATACGTTTTAATATTTGTATTTATTTGTATAAAAATATATATTTTAAATAAATTTATGATGTTGTTTGGGAAGCCACCTGGAATTAGAATTTATTTAATTACTGGGGCAGTAATTACACAACCTAATAATTATGATAACTTGTTTGGTTGCCACAATGTAATTATAGTGTAACTACAAGTATATTATTTGGTTGCACAAGTGTAATTACATGATTTTATTAAATTTTTAAAATAAAAGTTAATGATCAAAACTAAAAATTTATATTAGACAAATAAGGGCCTTTATAAATGATATTAAATTAATATTACATACATTCATACATACACACACACATCTATATATATATATATATATATATATATATATATATATATATATATTAAATTAGTATATTTTAATTGAAATAATCATAAAAACTAAAAGTACATGATTTTTAAGAACAACATAACATACAAGTTTGACAAAGAAACTAATATTATAAATATAATGTCATAAAATTTGTAAAAGATTTGACAACAAGATAAATCTATCAAGTCTAACTAAAAAAATGAATAACTTGCAATGTGAAATATCAAGTCAATACTAGTAAAACAAATAAATTGGAACTAAAAATATAACATATGTTCAAAATACAAAACAAAAAAGTTAACATAATACTCTTATATCAAATTTCATCATAACGTACATAAATATGATTAAAAAGACAAAAAAAAACCGTAAGTCTATAACCTTATTCAACAATAAATTTTACTTTAATTTAAAAATTAGAATACTAACAAAATTATACTAAATGAATATAAACATAACATAAATAAAATAAATAATATGAACAATTGCATGAAATCTCAAGAAGTAAAGGTTAGAAAATAAGAAGGAAAGGAAATATAAATAATATAAAACTAAGAAATATATTTTTTAAAAAATATTAGAATAATAAAAATAAAAAATTTAAAAACAATAGAAATAAAAACAAATCAAAACAAAAAAATAAAATAAAAAAGTAACCAGCTTGTAATTACACCATGTAATTATCAACAATTCATATCTCTTCCAGTGAATTGGAGTTCAATAACTCCCTGTCAATTACACCCAATACCTGCTAACCAAGTAATTGCCTAACCAACCACACATGTCAGACAGTGTAATTACAACTAATTATACCAAATTCAATTCCCAGGGTGGAATTTCAAACATTCCCTCTTTGTATTTGAATAACTTAGCCGTGAATATGTACAATTTATCATATGTATTTGCATATAAGTAGGTATATGTATTAGTTGTTTGCTTGAGCCTAAAATAGACAAATAGATGTGCAATGTATCATTTAATACTAATGTATCGTTAGTATTTGTATGTCAAATTAATTATTTGTATATGTATGGTTCAAGTTATATAAATATATATCATTTGATACAAATGTAACATTTGTATTTGTATAATTTATCACTTCTATTTGTATTGTTCAATTTGTTAATAAAATACAATTTGTATCGATGAATATAAGTATTCATAGGGAAAAAAATAACAATTCTTTTTCACTTGTTTAAAAATACAAATGATCTAGTCAACTACAAATTCAAATACAAATAAATAAAATTACAAATACAAATACAATATGTGGTTAACTTAAAGATACAAATAAAAAATAATTCCTTAAAACTACAAGTGTTTCGACAAAAATAGAATATAAATACAAATAAAATAAAATAAAAAAATACAAAATACATTCTGCAGCCAATTATAAAATTCAAATACAAAATAATTATTTAAATACAGGAGCAAATTACAAAATATAAATGATGGTGCGAATAATAAAATACAAGTACAAGTACGAACTACAAAATATATACAAGTACAAGTAAGAATTATAAAATACATAAATTTACAAGTAAGAACTATAAAATACAAATATAATTGTATCAACGAATACAAAATATAAATGATGTTGTGAATACAAATATAACAAACGATTGTTGTGTTTTTATTATCATCCATCGCTTGTGCTACACGTAGCTATATTTTTCAAAAATACAAAAAAATATTATATAGGACCAGAAAGATGAGAAAGAAAAGACATACCCAAAAGATTTTAAAATAAAAAGAGAAATAGAATCTAGAGGTAGAAGAGTAAAAAAAAGCAAAAAGAAATGAAAATAGGGCAAACAAAAAGAAAATAGGAAAGTAAAAAGAAAAAAGGAAAAAAGGAAAAAAAAGAAGAAACAAAATAGTAGCTAGAGATAGAAGAGTAAAAAAATGAAAAGAAAGAACCAAAAAAAATAAAAATAGGAAGAAAAAAGAACTAACAAAAATAAAACTAGAAAAAGAGAAAAAAACAAAAAAGAAAAAAAGAGAAAGAAAAAGTCAGTAAAGAAAAAAATGAAAAAAAAGAAAGAAAAATAGAAGCTAGAAATAGAAGAGAGAAAAAAAAGTGAAAAAGAATAAAAATGAAAATAGAAAAAAAATTAAAAAGGAAAAAAGAAGAAGATGCAAAAACGAAAAAGAAAAAAAGAGATAAAAAGGTTGGAGATATATAAGAGAGAGAGAAAGCGAGAAAAATGGCGGAAGATAAGAAACCGCTAAAATATTGCTATTTACTATCTCACTTAATTTTCTAAAGTGTTCGTATTTAGCTTAATTATAAACTTAAGTTTGCTAGTCTTTGTACTTTTTTCAATAATCCCCTAATAAATATTTTCTTAAGAAAAGTGTTAAGTCAACAAGGGCCTAATATTTTAAAATCGAGAGAGTATTTCACTAGCACTGGGCCTAAATTAACAAAAAGAATTTGAAAAAAGCACACAAAATGCCCATAAATGCTAAATATTTATATGTTTTTGCCTTCATTGAAACTAATTACACCGCGCACCCCTTCGACAATTAATTATTACCCGACTTACCCATATATGTGATGAGCAGCGAGATAAATGATTCTCTCGGCTAATTACAATATCCAAGTTATTATGCAATATAAAGTAAGAACAAGAAGAATGAACAGAGAAGAGAGGTAATTCTTATTTCTCTTGAAGGATTTCTTGAGAGGTCTAATTACAATGAAGAAAAATTCATTTATTTATCAGAGAAAATTAATTTTGTCCCAAAAGTTGGGGTTTCTAACTTTTTTCATAAATAGACATTCACTCTATATGGTAATATATTTATAACACTTCTCGTTGAATGTCTAATGATAGATAATGTGCCTTGTTAAAATCTTACTAGAAAAAATTTAGTGGAAAAAAAATCTAGTGAAGGAAAAAGAGTACACATCTCTAATAATACGCATATAGGGTGCCTCATTAAAAACCTTACAAGAAAAATCCAGCAGGACAAAATCTCGTAAGAAAAAAAGTACAACACGTATTAACTCTCTCTAATGAGAACATCCTTGAATATTTGCATCACAATCTTGTGAACCATCTGCTTAAAAGTTACAGTTGGAAGAGACTTGGTGAATAAATTAGTCACATTATCTCTTGAACGAATTTGTTTCCACCATTCTTTTGGAGCTCCTGTGTATAGACAAGTTTTAGCGAAATTTGCTTCAATCCATCTTCGTTTATGAATCTCCCTTAAGTTGTACTATGCACGCTGCATTATTTTCATATAAAATTATGGGTACTTTGTCACATTTCAAACTATATTTTTCTTGAATGAGATGTATCATGAACCTCAACCACACACATTCTTGTCTTGCTTCATGAATAACTATTTTCTTAGCATGGTTCGATGAAGTGGCTACAATAGACTGCTTTGTAGATCTCCAAGATATGACAGTACCCTCACATATAAGCACATAGCTTGTTTGAGACCAAGCTTTATGCGGGTCAAATAAATACCCAACATGAGCATAACCAACAAGATCGGGACTGCAATCCATAGAATAAAATAAGCTCTTGTGTTTGATCCCATTTTGATGTCTCCTAGTGATGTGCTATAGAAATATAACACTTTCAAAGCTTAAAACTATGAAAATATGCAAGTTTCTTAGGTTGTTTTGTTAGATATGATGTGTTTTCGGTATGTTTTGTAGTAAACTAGGTTTTGGATGCAAAGTTCAAGAAAAAGATGAAAAATGGAGTTTTTGGCTTCTTACTTAATCATTTTTTGGGTATTTGTGACACTTTACGGATGTATGTGATCAAAGCATGTGTTGAAACTCTAAGTTTGGAAGCTTGGTTATAAGATTTGGAAGTCTTGACACTTACCTATGTCTACATGTGGACCATATGTAGCACATGTGGACCACATGTAGCACATGTGGTCTGTGTGTAACTAAGATAAGTAATAGAATTGAAGATCCAAAGAGTGAAAGGGCCGAAAAAGAACCTTCAGCACTTACCTATGTCAACATGCGGACTGTATGTAGCACATATGAACCGGATGTGGGTAAGGTAAGTGCCAGAAGTCCAAAGTCCAGAGAGTAGGCAGTGCAGGAAATATTTTTGGCACTTACCCGTGTCTACATGTGCCCAGGGTTAGGCCGCATGTTGCACATGCGCCTAAGGCCAGGCCACATGTAGACACAGGTAAGTGGCCACCGACCCTTTTTCTCTTTTTTCATCTGGGATTTGATTTTTATGGTTTGCTTATGTACTATAAGTACCCCTTATGTGTTTTTTAGTAGAAGTTACGCACTTTTGATACTTACAAATATATTTTGATTCTAAAATCCACTTTTGGTCTTGGAATTCTCTTGTATTGATTTTGGTTGATTAATTCAGTTAAAGTTTTGGGTTAGTTGTGATTATTGCGACTTCATCTTATGCTTTCAATTATGAATGTTATTGATTATTTCACAAGTATGAGAGGCTAAAAAACCCTTATCTAGGGTTGTAGAAACCCTGGCAGATTGACAAAGTAGGGGAAGTGCTACGTTGTTCTGAACTGATACCCATGAATTCACTGTATTATCTTTACTTTAATAGCTATCTTAGTGGTTGCAAATGTTAGGATCCTGCCTAGATTATTTCTACTTACTCCAAAAGAGGAGTAGTGACTAGAAAAAGATAATTACAACAATAATTTGAAGTTTAACTGTCATTCCACGCTAGTAGGTATTATCTAAGTAAGATGGTTAGCTGTCATCTAATAACTAGAGACTCAAAAGGTAATAGTTAATTGGGATCTAGGATAAAGGTTAGAAGGCAATATTCCGAGACTCAAAATTTAAAGGGTGAAATCTGTTAGCTAGTCTAAAAGACGGTTGGTAGTGCATAACTTATTAGATTCTGCTAGCAAGGTATCAAATTAGTTCAATAAAGCACGATAAGCCTACAGAGTTGAGAAGTCAGGGGGAACACAATCCTAGTTTTCACCAACGACTAATTATAACCAAAGTTGATGCTAGCTACTTGTTCGATACTAATACTCCAATCCCCTATTTACTTTTCTAGATTTTCCCATTGGTTACAACAGCTGAAAACTATAATTCCATGTAGTCCCTTGGGATTTGACCCTAATCTTTGTTGGGTTACTATATTTGACAACGTCCACATAATCTTCAGATTAAAGGTGAATCTAGGGCATTATCAAATTTAGGTGCAGTTGCTAGGAAATACGGTGTTGAGTTGTAAATCGAGGCTTTTGTAGTTTTGGGTCTTTTTGTTTTTGTTCTTAGTTGGGTATACGCTGGTGTATGCCTAGCATATGGAGTAGATACAATCCCTTACTCCTAGTAAATCTGAATCCAGAGAGGATCCTACAGACACCTCGTAGGATAATGAAGCCGAAAAGAGATGATATCCCTGAAGGGATTCGTGATGATGCACACTAGGTACCTTTCCCTCCTCTTAAAGGAGTTCAGGACATTATTGACCAGTAGACGGGGGTATGGTTAGCATAAGATGCTAATCAAATGAGGAAAGAAGATGCTCAGTGGATAGATCAGGAGGCAGAGTTAGCTGTGAGGCAGGAAGAAAACAGCCGAGCAGCACTCGGTGGAAATTAGAATAGAGTTAGAGGTGGTCGAGCTCAAGTGATCCAAGCATACCAATACTTGCAGCCATATGAGGATGATGAAGAGGATCTGGGGTATGTTGAGCCGACAGAGACTGGAGCTATAATTCCTCATGTTTTACCCCCAAGCATTAAGTTTGACATAATAAGCGCAATGATCCAACTTTTAAATCTGAAGGGTGTATTTTTGGGTTTACCTACAAATGATGCAAACATGCAACTTGGAAATTTCAGTGGGATCTATAGTTCATATACCAATCCAGGGGTAAACTAGGAGGTGCTTAGACTGAGGTTATTTCCTTTCTCGCTTACTGGAGAAGTATCTTTATGGCTAGGGTAATGGTCACGTCCAAGCTACACCTTCTCTAAGAAGATGATATGGTCCCTGCCAAATATAGTAGCCCAACAAATATTGGGGCCAAACCGAATCCCAAGGAAATACATGGATTCAGGGCTCTCAGTTATTGTAATCAGCAGATGGAGATGAAAAAGTAAAGGAGGGGGGGATGGGGGTTTGAGTATCAGTGTTGAACTAGTAGCAAATATCAACTTCGATTGTAATCAGTCGTAAATGAACACTAGGATTATTTCCCCCCTATCTTCTCAACTTCGTACGCTTATCGTGCTTTGTTGAACCAACCCAATACCTTTCATGCAAAATCGATAAGTTATATTCCTTCTACAGTCTTTTGGACGAGTAGAAAGATTTCACCCTTTACTTTTTGTGATATGAGATGAAACTACGAAAATGTTAACGACACAAAAACAAAGGAAACACACTAAAAACAAAATCACAAAAACAAGAATATGGAATGATAAAGTAAAAGATAGATAGATTGACATAAGTCTATAATGAGAGGACTATACTAAGCCCTAGACCTTCCTATCAATTATCGATAACACCAAATTATTACGAGGACACAATGGAAATGGATTACGAGCACCCACGTTTCTAGACAACCAAAGAAACTCCCAACAAGTTTCAATAATAACACTCGCAAGTGTATCTCAATTCATCATTCATCAACTAAGTCTAAAATGATGAAAATCTAGCTATTTATAGCCACGGGCTACTTATTACAAGTAGGCCCAAAAGTGACCCTAAATATCAAAGGGCCCAAAGTGAACCTAAATATCAAATGCCCATATATGGGCCCAAACACCATTCCTTTGCTTTTTGGACCTTGTACACTTCACTCTATCTTCCAAATACGTAGTGGCTTAATACAAAAAGGGCGTACATCATAAAATATAGCTATTCCCATACTCTAAGATATCCTCCAATCTCGTATGTGCTTCTGTAGGATGATTAAGTCGTGGATTTTAAGGTTTGGTCCTCGAAGCATAGATCCCAAAAAAGTGGAGCTTATTTGGCTAATATCATTTTGAGTCTCAGAATGTCGTCTTACTAACCCTTATCTTGATCCCAGTTAACTATTATCTTTTGAGTCTCTCATTATTAGATGAAACCTAACTATCTTACTAAGATAAAACCTAGAAGCATGGATTGACAATTAAACTCCAAATTACTGGTGTCTTTATCTTTTCCTAGTTACTACTCCTCTTTTGGAGTAAGTAGCAATAATATAAGTGGGATCCTAATGTGTGTACCCAATAAGAAAACTATTATATTGAAGATAAAATAATGATGCATGGGTATCGGCTCAGAACAATAATAGCACTCTTCTACTTCCTCAATCTGTCAGGGTTTCCACAACTTTAGCTATGGGTTACTAGCCGCTTATTCTTGTGACAAGATCAGAAACATTCATAATCAAAAGCATAGATGAATCACAATAATAAGAAGTTGAAAACCCACAACCATAACTGAATTAATAAACCAAAGTCAATACAAGAGAATTCCAAGATCAAAATCAAATCTTGGAATCAAAATATGTTTATGGATATCAAAAGTGCGTAACTCCTACGAAAAAACAGATAAAGGGTATTTATAGTACAAGTGGAAACCATAAAACCAACGGCCGAACGAAATAAGAGAAAACAGTGTTGGTGGCCACTTATGGTCTGCACTTGAGCCCTGACCCTAGGCGCAGGTAGCACTTACGGCTTGCAGGGTGGGCGTAAGTGCTAGAACATAATTTTTCTGCAAGTCAGCTCTTGGGATTTCGAAATTCTGGCACTTTTTTTGCCTACATACGGTCCAATAGTGCTACTTGCGGTCCACATGTTACTTAGCAAGTGCCTGGATTCATCTTTTCAGCTCTTCTTCAAGTCCTGAACATGCTTTGATCACGAACAAGCTGGAAAATGTCTCAAACATCCATAGTTGCTCCAATAAGTATCCAAAAAACCTTTTTTTATTTTTTTATGAACTTAGCTTCCAAAATATAATTTCCTACAAACATACCCAAAAAGCATCATATTTAACAAAACAACCTTAGAAACTTGCATATTTTCCTCGTTTAAGCATCGAAAAAGTGCTATATTTCTATATCACATCAACACCCTCAACTTTGAATGTTTTCATGTATTCATGCAACAAAATACAATAAAAACAAAAATGATGCTTAACTAGGAGAATCTAAGCTATTCAAGGTAGTTAGTAAACACTTTAAGCTCGGAATGCAACACCTCCTCTAATCTTACTTTTCAAAACCAACTATGTATGAACATGAAGCACAATAATGTGATACAATGGGATCAAGGTATGGCAATTACATTAGCAACAGACAACTATGCGTATGTACAAGTTACACAACCAAAAACAATAAATAGCTAGCAATATAACTCATTTGACCTTACAATAAAGATGTCCCATTAACTCATATGAAATAATGCATGTCAATATAGGGACAGTCAGGGGACACTCATAGTTAGAAGAGAAGTTCCAATCAATGGTCAAATATCATAGGCTTGCTCTTATTTTCTTTACTTTAGTATTCAGATAGTCAAGTTAGGATCACTATAGGACTTTTCTCAGCTTGTAATGTAGGCTTCGGGGTTGGTATGGTACACATAGACATATTAAGTGACTAAGCCTCCTTGGAACTATACTTACCTTGGGGTCTTACTTACTAGCCAATTTCCTTTTATTCCTCCCTTATTTCTCCTTTTTATTATTTATTGCACATTTTGGTTGGGTGTGGTCTTTTATTCTTTCTTTTTTATTTTTTTACAATTTCTCTTTTTTTTTCTCTTTCTTTTTCTTTTCTTTTTTTACCACACCCAGCCCTACTAACTTTTTCTTTTATTTTACGCTATGTACCCCTATGATAGCTACCCTCAACTTAGGCATTTTTCCATAGTTGAGGTACACAATGTCCAAGGAGGACTAGGCTGAAATAGGTTTATTTTAATCTAAATAGGAAGGTGAATATGTGAAACAAGAAAAATAGGCTGCAAGGCTCAAAATAGGGATCAAGGAATACAATTCGCACATGGAAGGTCATTTACGCTAAAAGTGGACTGAAATAAAAAATGTCCTATGATCCTTTCCTAACTAACGATCTTTTAACCTAGGCAAGATTAACCAGACAACTTCTGAATTCAACATCCAAAGGGAACTAAGTAGCATCTCACACACACATAGTGCGGAGTCAATATTACAAGACACTATTTATCCAATTTATGCAATTATTAGCAAGTGATTATCATGTCACTAATCCTAATGCCATAGCAGGATCTATAATGTTCACACATATATACATTCACACAATTCTCAAACACAATTTTGGAGGGGTATTATTTTTTCTCAAAAATTAATGAAAAACATGACTACTGCCCTAAATACTTAAAAATCTCCTAATTACATGAAAGCATACAAGAATACAAAATAAAATAATAAAACGACACAAATTATCCTTGACATGCCGATTCTACAACTATACTGCGATCGATAAAAAAAGAATCATGATAATAAAAACTTGTAACGGTTATGGTACACCCTACCCTCAACTAAATCCTATGCACTATCCCCAATGCGCTAAAATAATACAAAATAAAGGAAAGTGAGAACATACCTAGGACGCACTAGACGTCTGTGTCTGAGCATCTCCATATGAAGGCATATTAGCTGGTAGAGGTGGTGGTACTGGTGGTACTCTACTAGAAGATGCACTCGCTTCTGACTTTATACGCTTCTGCCTATCAATGACTGAAGAATCAGTCAAAGCATGTTTGGCCCTTTTAATGGCCTGGTCATATGGCATATCAAGATCCTGCAAGTCTCCGATGTGACCTCTCTTAGCCCCAACTATTGGAATCGCCTCATCATCTTTTCCAAGGAAATCAAACCATCTCAATGGATGTGGAGGTAATTTTTGGACCATTGAGGGTTACACTGAGAGAGTTGCTGCTACTCAGCCATCTCTGAGAGAGCATACCTTTGATCGTGGTATATCAAAATCCTCCCCTTTAGGATAGATCTAACATATCTGTCTATGTGAATCAGGGTGTAAATTATCTCTCAAACTTATTAAGATATGTTTGGAAGTCGACACGTAGCTCAGACAGTATAGCTCTTTGTGCGACTTTCCATTTGGCATCTACCTATTTGAATCTTATCTTAACCTCTGATCTCATCTACTCATAGAGGGTAGTCATTTCAGTCTCAACAACTCTCAACTGAGCATCCATGGCCCTTCGACTATCCACTAAGATCTGCAAAAACTCTTTAGATATAGTGATCATACCTGTAGTAGGAGTTGTAGTGGATGGGTGAGTAGGCTTAGAAGATGCGCCAGCCGGCTTTAAAGTCAACGCTGGGGATGAAGAAGAAGTAGATAGTGTCCCATCACCCTGCATACTTGAATTTGGAGCCTCTCTTTGCTTCTCTATCTCTATATCAATACCAACACCCACATCACCTCCATGTGTATCACCAGGCTTTGGGGAAATTAATGTTCCCTCAGTCTGGGGCCTAGGTACTATGGCTGGCTTTGTTGATCTATTGGAAAGGTCTGGGGGTTCCTAGCCCTTCATAATCTTTGTATTCACAATAGACGTAGCACGCACCGTCTCATCTATGCCTTGTATCTTAGGTACATCGGCCTTATCGTATAGTCTTTGAATCATGTAGGGGAATAACATATTAGTTAACTCCCTAAATTCTTTGTCATGGATCTCATATTGGAGGATAGCTACAAAATCAATAAAATATCTGGCCATCATGCAAGTAACCAGGGATACACCTCCTAAGTCAACAAATTATCTGCAGAAGTGGGGAACAGTTGATACCAAATCAGCAACTATCAAAACTTGGCCTTAAAGGTCATTGTGCCCTTCTTGATCAGACCATGCCCCTCAATCCATGGGGTGGCATCACCCAAGGTGAAATATAGTTGGCTATCCACCTAGATATCTTGTCCCTCTCTTGTCTGTGCTCAGTCTCCCACATAATATATCGATCACGTGTGACTCTTAGTATGTGGTCAATTTCAGCAATGGATATAGGAGTAATGTAATCTGGACCAAAAATAAATGGGTGGATAGTCTCTTCTGATAGATCAACTCTAATCCCTCTCACATTTGTATGATCAAACTATGACTGCTTTATGTTCCTTATCAATCTTGGTAATATGTGAATGAGAGGCTCTACTGTAGCTTGGTATGATGCATAAAACTCATGCACCATAGTTGGTTTGTAAGAGCTGAGTGGTTTAGTATCCACTCTAACTGATATCAATTAAACCTAGCCCGCAACTATGGTAATATCTTCAGTCCCAATAGATCAATCCTGTACTCCTCATAAATAAGTTTCTTAGGCCTGCCAATCTAAGATACGATTGTCTATATTATAAATTTCCCATATATACTCTACACACTATCTCAAAGGTACCTCCGTGGCATGTGCGGATGCAGGACTCTGCCTCTGCTGTGCTGATGCATTGTGGAAAGCCTGCTTTGTACCCTCATCAGGTGAGGGTACCTCTGTTTATTGTACCTATGTGGTGGTACCCTTCTCAGATTAGGGTACTACTGATGACTCCTCTTGCTTAGCATCCTCGGATGCATCTTAGGATCCCTCCTCAAACTGGGGGTCCTAGCTGTAACCTATGGAGTAGGCTCTAAATCTGTCTCCTTCTCTACCTCATCATCTGGTGAAGGAGTGTGTAGGGTTGACATCCATGCTGACTTCATTCGTGGCTGGGCTACAACTATCTGAGCAGCCTAGCATGTCTGCCCTCCAGTGACTCTGGGTGTCACCCCAGCTGGAGTGTCTCTACATTGCTGCCTCGGGTACTGCACTAAATAACTAGGCTCGAGAGACTCTGTCCATCTCCTCAAGGTATTTACCCTCTTCCTTTTCTTCTTCTTCTTCTTCTTCTTCATATCCTTAGATTCCATATGTACCTAAAAAATAATTTTTTAGTTTCCAATAAAAATGAGGGATATCAACAGTTGAAGAAAGACTCAAAATTTGAAAATTTTGAATTTTTGCTCAATTTTTCCACCCCTTTAACCTATTTGAAATCCTAGCAAGTCCAATGTACACATATACATCAAGAATAATGATTTCATAACAAACTCAACATGCTCAACTTGTGGTATTACTCTATTTCTTTAAGTTCAACTTTTGGTTAGGGCGTAACCTTAGAATTTAATTCAAAACAACACCCTATATTATGATTTTAGGCTACTTCAAGGCTTCTACATACAAGCTTAATAGAATCTACATATTTTGCATATGAATATACATATCAACTTGCTTAAAAAAATGAATTAATCAACACATAATCCTTTTGAGCTGCAAAAGTTACCTCTTTTATGATGAGTCAAAAGTGAACAATGAAGAACTCGAGAAAAATTAAAGTTGGAACTTGTTTTTAGTGTATTGGGACAAGTTGGTATCTCAAATAAGTGTCAATTTAGCCTTTACTTAAGAGTGGGGTTAGTTTATATTTTAAGAGAGTAGTTTGAACTCAAAGAGAAAAGTAAAGTTTTGAGGATTTGAATGAGTTTGAATGAGGTTAATGATGTCTAAATAAGGATTGGGGGCTGTTTTATGTCATATATAAGTACTGGTGGGCCTAAAAATTTAATTAATATTTGGGCCCACTTTTGACCTAGCCGTGACAGTTACTTGCACTTGCCACCTGCGGCCAGGACTGGGGCATAAGTCACCTGCGACCAGCAGGTGTAGGGACAAAAATTTTTGCCTGCTTTCCTGCAATCCTAACTTGGCCTTTTGACATTTTCCAACTACTTATGGTCCCAAAACATAAAGTTATAGTCTCAAAAGTATGAGTACGTGCCAATGTCCACAACTTTCCATTCTCATCCTTAAAATTTCAACTTTTGAATTTATTGTTCAACTTACCTGGTCTGTGTGGGACTTGTGACCATGATGGTTTGGTCACATAATCCCCTTACCTAGAAATCAATGAATGTATCATTCTTACCATATTCTGGGCAAGTCCATATGCTAAACCTACAAAACAAAAACAACAAAAATATGAACACTAAAATAATGGGTTGACTCCTACTCAGTGCTTGATTTAATATCGCGGAACGATATGGCTGTGTTGGTTACTTAGACTTTACCAACAAGCCCACGGGTTACCTTCCATATAACTCTTGATTTAATATCGCGACACGACACAGGTATCTTGATTACTCAAAAATCATCATGATACCTATACGATTACCCTCCAAGGTTATTGATACAATTAATTACCGACACCACTCTCATATCAGTTGGCTGCTTTATTGATTTTCGGATATTAAATGTGGCCTCCTCACCATTGACTCTAAATTTCAGTTCTCCTTAAACCATTGCTATACCTGTGGCAATAAATGGTCTCTCTAATATAATAGGCATCTCGATGTCAATCTCACAATCCAGAATGACAAATTCAGCTGATGTGCCATAGAAATATAGCACTTTCGATGCTTAAAACAAGGAAAATATGCAAGTTTCAAAGGTCTTTTTGTTAGATTTGATTTGTTTCGGGTATGTTATGTAAAAAAACATGTTTTGGATGTTAAGTTCATGAAAAAGGTGAAAAAGGTGTTTCTGACCACTTTTGGAGAGATTATGGATATTTGGGATGTTTTCAGGTTGATCGTGATCAATGCATATTTGAGAGTCAAAGAAGAGCTGAAAAAATGACTCCCAACACCTACTATGTTGACATACGGACCACATGTACACCTATGAACCGCATGTAGACAAAGCGGGTGCCAGAAATCCCAAAATCTCAAGAGCTAACTTGTAGGAAATTATCCATCCACAACCTGCGTTCTGTACCTATGCCATGTGCCAGACCGCAGGTGCCACCTACGCTCTGCCATATCACAGGTACTGAGAGTAGGTGGCCACTAAACCTATCTTTTCTATTTCATCTAGACTTTGTTTTTAGGGTTTTTCCTTGTACTATAAATACCCTTTATGTACTTTTTAGTATAAGTTACACACTTTTAACACTTAGAAACATATTTTAATTTCAAGATCGATCTTTGATCTTAGGATTTCTCGATATTGACTTTGATTGATTATTTAAGTTACAATTGTGGGTTTTTATTCATCTTATCATTGTGATTTCATACTTGATTTCTAACATGAATGTTATTGATTTCTTCACAATCATGAGAGGCCGAAACCCATAGCTAGGGTTTTGGAAACCCTGACAAATTAATAAAGTAGGGGAGGTACAATTATTGATCTGAACTAATACTCATGGCATGCATTAATTTATCTTAATTATTATTGATTTCATAATGGGTGAAATTATTAGGATCCCACCTAGATTTTTGTACTTACACCAAAAGAAGAGTAGTGACTAGGAAAAGATAAAGACAACAGTAATTTGGGAGTTAATTGTCAATCCATTTCCACACAATGGAATATAATGAATGACCGTTAGCTTTCATCTAATAAATTGAGACTCAAAAATGTAATAGTTAACTGGGATCAAGATAAGGGTTAGTAATGTAACACCCTGAGACTTAAAAGGTAAAGGGTGAAATCCTCTTACTCATCCAAAAGACTATAAGATATACATAACTTATCAATTGTGCATGTAAGGTATTGGGGTGGTTCAATAATGCACAATAAGCATATGGAGTTTTTATGCCAGGGGGAACACAAACCCTGTGTTCATTTACAAGAGATTTCAACCAAGTTAGTAATGTTCTTTTTCTGAGATTACTGCAAACAAAACTGAAATACCATGGGTTTTAACCATTAGAAAATTTCTCAAATTTTTATCTTTTGGACATCATATGACTTGGGTTACTTCTCGTATAATAGGGTATGGGCTAGGTGACCTAGTCATATGTTGTCCAGTGTTGGGTGGTGCAGGGTGGTTAAGTTTTTAGAATGGGTACGACTAGGTGGGTATGAGTCATATGGTTGGTGATGGGTTATTGTTTTGGTTTTTCTTCACTTAATCTGAAACTTAGTAACTTAGCTTTGATCTGAGTATGAGTGGCTCACCATGAGTCGTGAGGATAGGGTATGAGTCGTATAGTCCAACTCATATGTTGGATAATGTTCAACCCTTCATGATTCTACCTAGGGTATGATTTCATGGTACTAATCATATGGTTGGGTATGGTTTGTCTTGGGTGGTTGTATATTGGACAGTGTCGGGGTCTAAGAGGTTTCCTAGGGTACGAGTGATGGGTACGCTCGTATGGTAGGGTATGATTGTTATGGGGTAGTCATACCATCCCTCAGGAATTTAAAGTAGTTTAAGTTAGGGGTAATCTAGACATTTTTCCTCTTAAACTCTTAAGACCCTACGACTTATAACACCCTTTAGACATCATTTAACCTATTTTTAATAAATCAAACTCTATTAAAATACTCTCAAATTCCCTTAAGGCTCTTGGGTAAAAAAGGCTAGAGTTTCATCAATAGGATCAATTTGGGGCTTACAAGGGTGATTTCTCTCTGTCATCTTCATAATCTAAGGCATGTTACTCCTCCATCATTATTAGTTCCAACTAAAGGCATGTTTCATGAATTATTTTCATGGCATAAATGTTGTATGGTTTTGGATTTTCAAATACATGTTGGGGGTTTTGGTTTCAATGGTTGGTTATCGTTTCCCCATGTCTTTTATTTATGGTTTTCATATTATTATGGTGGTTTGAAAATTTGGTTGCATGGGAATGGTTAATTGGTATATGGTTTTGGCTTTAGAAATACTATGCCCCCAACTTGTTTGATAAAATAGCTATGAGACTGTTTTTGGTTAAATTGTTGGACTTTCATTGAACTATGCATGGTATAACTTGGTAATGGAACCCTAAATGGTATAAATGGTTTAAATGGTTTGGAATAGTTAAATGTTAAGGTCTTAGTAGTTATGGTTGGTCTAATTGAAAGCCTTGTGGGGTACAGAGGAATCCCCAAAGAAAACATAATAATGATCACTTGTGGGGTGCATGGGATTCTCCCAAGTCAACTTATTAATGTAATCTATGGGTACATGGGACTCTCTTCTTCTTAAAAAGAATGGCTAAGGATATTGATTTCAAGCTATAGTTGGTATAACGATACCACTACTTATATCCTTAGTTTATAATATATGGAATGGTGGTTTGGTTATGTTGTAATAGTTTTAATTAGGCAATAATTGTGGGGTGTGATAGCTAACCATGAAGGTTTGAGTCCAATGTATGGACACTAGAAACTCATGTTTGCCGACATGGGAATTGGTCATGGAGAGCATATATAATACTTATAGGGTACACGGGAATCCCCTAAGTACACTTGTACATATATATCATGGAGAGCGAAGGGTACTCGGGAATCCCCTACTCCTATGGTATCTTTGGTTCATGCGGCTACATATACCAGGGCCCATTCAGGGGGTTAATATATAGCCCGTGGGTGGTTCTAGGACAGTTAAGCTGTACATACCCAGGTTAATGGTTTTAAAGGCATGCTAAACCCAACTCCCTTTCCTATTATGGTTATATATATGTATGTATGGTTATGAATGCATATGGTTGGTTTACTTGCTTTTAAAGGTTGGAATTATTTTATCCTTATCCTTAATGCATGGTGGCATTCACCCTCTAACCTATCTTCGAGTGACTGTATCCCCATGCGATGTAGGAATCGTCCATTCTACTCCTCCTACTTAGTGATCAGATTTGTAAGTAGCTCAGTTGGATTGAAGTACTGAGCTTTTATATTTTGAATGGCTCCATTTTATGTCATGGATTTTTTACGTACTTTTTATTTCATAGACATTAGTTTTAGGTATGGTTGGGGTCATGTCTCAACCGGATATTGTTTTACATTTAGTTAGAGTCTTTGTGGGACTACTATAGGTTGATATGGGTAATGTCGGTAGTGGTGTCAGCCTTGGAATTGGTATAGGTATTATAGTTGATATCATTTGACTATATTTATTATTGTTCCATCCTATTATGTTATAGACTCGTACTCAATTATTGTATTGGTTTTGGTATGGTAATTGGTTGGGTATTGGATGGTTGGACTTACTTTGGTTAGTCACGGCTATGGACCTATTCTAGAGTCTAGAATTATGCAAAATGCTCTCTTGTTATATATTCATAATTTATCTGATTCAGGGTATGTGTTTGGAGGTTAGGTTGGTTAACGGGGGTGGTCCTCGATCCTAGTTGGACTTGGAAAGCCCATTACAATAGAACCCCAGTTCAGGTTGTGTTAAGTTGGATCAGAGCCAGGTTTATGGTCAATTAAGAGTCCATAATGCTATGTCGAGTAGAGTCTTTTTTAAGGGTGTGTAGTACTACGCTACACTCATAAGAGAGAGTCTACTTGGCATTTAGAAATTGTTCTCTTTCTTTGTGTTTTATTTACAAGGTTGAAGTCTAAGTCCTAGAATCTTCTCTAATTCCTATTTGTTTTCCTTTCTGATCATGCCAAGATGATCTGATGTGCATGAAAACTCGTCTATCCTAATTGTGGACAATGTTAATGGGACATGCTTAATCATAGGATCCATACTCGGTCTAGGGGTCTAGACCTTGATTTCTCAACAGTTCCACCGGTACCTTCTAACGCTCCTTAGGATCCTCAGGAAGATGTGATGAATGCAGACTTTTATCAGTCGATCCATGTGATTGCTCAGTTGGTAGCTTCTCAGGTTGAACGTGGTGCATTTGGTATTTCATCTTATGAGGCCACAAGGGTTGGCCAGTTTATAAGGTTGAGTCCTCCAACTTTTACTGGTGTTCAGGTAGAGGAGGATCCTAAGGGTTTTCTGGAGATAGAAAAGATCTTCAAGGTCATGCAGGCCACGACTGTAGAAGGGGTGACTTTTGCTACCTATTAGCCAAAAGATATGGTGTACCAATGGTACGAGGAATAGGATTAGGCAAGGGGTGAAGTTGATGAGTCATCTTTGTAAAGACCTTCTCTAATGCTTTTTTGGATTGCTTCTTTCCTTAGGGGTTAAGGGAAGTGAAAATAGAGGAATTTGTTAATCTAAAATACAGGAAGATGTAGGTCAATGAGTATGCCTTGAAATTTCACCAGCTATCTAGGTATGCTCTAAAAATAGAATGGACATAAGGGCCAAGATGAGAAAGTTTGCTTCAAGATTGTCTCGTGAGTTTATCCATGAAAGCAAGACTGCATTGCTGATCAAAGACATGGATATCTCTAGGTTAGTTATTTATATGCAACATGTAGAGGAGGAAAAGAGAAAGTAGGTTAAGGTAGGTGAAAGGTATGGTAAGAGGTTTAGGTTCTTTGAGCAAGGTGGTCAACAACAAAGTGGTTGGGATGGTGGTAAGTGGATAAAGAAAAAGTGGGGGAGTTCTGGTTCTTTCTCTATAGCTAGTGCTCCTTACCCAAGGCCATTTAGTGATAGGAATCATTAGGGTGGAGATAACTTTAGGGCATAAGGTGCCCAATCTCAGGCTAGTAGGGCACAATCGGCGTTATCGTGTCCTTCTTTTAAGTTCTATGGTCGGTTGCATCGGGGCTTTTGTGATAAGAGAAGGGGTAGGTTTTTGAAATATGGTCAGCCAGGCCATATGCTTAGAAATTGTTCAATTGTTAAGGTTGCTTCGGGGGCGAACAAGGTTCTGGTTGCCTCTTCATTTGCTCCTATACCCAGGGGTGCTTCTTCTGCATCTGTTTCTGCTTTTGGTACTGGCATAGGTCAGAATAGGTCATATACTTTTGTGTCCTGATAGGAGTCTGAAGCATTTCCTGATGTCATGATTGGTACATTATAACTTTTTTCCCGTGATGTGCATTGTTTACTTGATTCGGGGTCCACTCTTTCTAATGTGACCCTATTTGTGGTTGTGTATTTTTGTTTTAATCCTGAGGTTATTTTTTGTCAGTAAGATGACTTTAACGGATTTGTTCAAATTAATATGATGGATTTTGATGTCATTATAGGGATGGATTGGTTACACTCATGCTATGCATCCTTAGATTTTTGGACCCATAAGGTTGTTTTAAGTTCCCTGGTGAATCAGTTATTGAATAAGAAGGTGGTTCCCAAGCTCCTAAGGATAAGTTTATATCATATCTTAGAAATCGGAGGTTAATCTCTAAAGGGTGTCTCTATCATTTGGTCCGAGTTAAAGACTCCAACTCAGAAGATCCTTCTTTGTATTCGATTCTAGTGGTGAATGAGTTTCCTGAGGTCTTTTCAGATGATCTTTATGGTGTTCCTTCGGATGGCGTTATTGAGTTTTGGATTGATTTGGTTCTGGACACTTGTCCAATATATATTTCTTCTTATAGAATGGCTCCGACTGAGTTACAGGAACTGAAGAAGCAACTTAAGGATCTCTTGAATAAGGGTTTTATCTATCCTAGTGTGTCCCCATCGGGTGCACCAGTGTTATTTATGCAAAAGAAGGATGGTTCCCTTTGGATGTGTATTGACTATCGACAGTTAAATAAGGTGACAGTTAAGAACAAATATCCTCTTCCTAGAATAGATGGCTTATTTGATCAGTTGCAAGGTGTAAATTTTTTTAAAAGATAGATCTTCAGTTTGGGTATCATTATCTTAAGATTAAGGAGGTGGATATCCCTAAGACGACATTCTATACCTGGTTTGGGCACTTTGAGTTCTTTGTTATGTCATTTGGTTTGACCAATGCCCGAACAACCTTCATGGATTTGATGAATAGGGTATTCTATTAGTTTCTGGATCTATTTATCATTGTGTTCATTGATGACATTTTGGTGTACTTTAATAGTGTGGTGTTGTAGACCTTAAAAGAGCAGTAGTTGTATGCCAAATTCTCAAAATATGAATTCTAGTTTAATGCTGTCACTTTTTTGGGTCATATTATTTCTAGTAAGGGGATCATGGTTTATCCATATAAGGTGGAAGTGGTTAAGAAGTGGCCTAGACCCACGACTCCAACCAACATTCAGAACTTCTTGGGTTTGGCCAGGTATTGTAGGAGCTTTTTGGAGAGCTTTTTTGATGATAGCTGCCCTATTGACTAAGTTGACTGATAAGAAGGTAAAGTTCTCTTAGTTAGATGCTTGTGAGGGTAGTTTTAAGAAGCTGAAGGATAAGCTAACTTAGGCTCTGGTTTTGACCTTGCCTAAAGGCAATGAGGGGTTAGTGGTTTATTGTGATGCATCCTGGGTGGGACTTGGCTATGTTTTACTGCAGCATAGCAGGATGATGGCCTATGTTTCTAGGCAGTTGAAGGTTTTTGAGAGGAATTATCCAACTCATGATCTGGAATTATTAGCTGTGGTATTTGTATTACAAATATGGAGGCACTATTTATATAGAGTGCATGTGGACATCTTCTCGAATCATAAGAGTCTGTAGCATGTGTTCACTCAGAAAGAGCTTAACCTCAGGCAGAGTAGATGGCTTGAGCTTCTCAAGGACTATGATAAGAGTCTTCACTACCATCCAAGTAAGGGTAATACTATTGCTGATGATCTTAGCAGGTTGTCCATGGGGAGTTTATCTCATACAGATAAGGAGAAGCAGGAGTTGGTGAATAATATTCTCCACTTGGAAAATCTTAGAGTTTGCCTTTTGGACTCCAAAAATGGTGGATTTTTTGTACAAGAAGTGGTTCAGTCGTCTCTTGGTGCAGAGATCAAGGAGATATAAATGCTAAAACCTGTCTTGATAAAAATCATGGGTGATATAGGTGGGTAAAAAGTAATGGTATTTGAGATTAGTGACGACGGTACCTTGTAGTACCAAAGAAGGTTATGTGTTCTTGATGTCGACGGTTTGCAAGAAAAGGTATTGGCTGACGTGTATGAATCACACTATGTTGTTCATCCTGGTTCAAAGAAAATGTATCATGATCTTAAGGAGTGTATTGGTGGAATGATATAAAGAAGGATGTGGCTGATTTTGTGGCTAAATATTTGGTGTTTCAATAAGTGAAAGTTGAGCACATGAGGCTTGGAAGGTTATATTAGGAAATTGAATTGCCTGAATGTATATGGGAAGTGATCAACATAGATTTCATTACCGATATTCCTCAGTCTCAGAACTAATTTGATTTGGTTTGGGTTATCGTGGATAAGATAAAAAAGTTGGCTCACTTCTTTCCGGTGAGGACTAACTTTTTGGCTGAGGATTATACGAGGTTGTATCTTCATGAGATTGTAAACCTGCATGGGGTACCTATTTTTAATTATCTCAGATCATGGTATAAAGGTTTCATCTCAGTTTTGGTGGTTATTTTAGATGAGGTTGGGTACTAAGGTTAGTTTGAGTATTGCTTTTCATCTACAGATGGATGGGCAAGCAGTGAGGACTATTTAGACATTGGAAGATATGCTTTGTGCATGTGTAATTGATTATGATGATAATTGGGTTGAGAATCTACCTCTTGAAGAGTTTTCTTACAACAATATCTATCATTCTAGCATTACTCCCTTTTGAGGCATTGTATGGTAGGAGGTGTAGATCTCTTATTAGATGGTTCGTGCTTGGTGAGGCAGATATATTTGGCTTAGATCTGGTTTATCAGGCTATGAAGAAGGTAAAGATAATTTGGGATAGGCTTAAGGCTACCCAAAGTCTTCAAAAGTCCTATACAGATGTAAGGTGTAGGGACTTGGAGTTTAAGGTTGGGGATGGTGTGTTTCTAAAGCTGTCTCCCATGAAGGGAGTAGTGCGGTTCAGGAAGAAGAAGAAGCTCAGTCCTCAGTATGTTGGTCTTTATATGGTTTTAAGAAGGGTTGGTAATATTGCGTATGAATTGGATATTCCTTCTAGTTTGAGCTCTATTCATCCGGTATTCCATGTCTCTATGTTTAGAAAGTGTATTGGTGATCCTTCAGTGGTTGTTCCTTTGGAAGGATTGGGTATCTCAGATTCTCTGTCTTATGAAGAGATCCCGATTGAGATCTTGGAACGACAGGTTCGTCAATTTCGGACCAAGGATGTAGCTTTGGTTAAGGTTCTATAGCGGAACCTCAAGGTGGAAGAAGCTACTTGGGAAGTGGAAGAGGACATAAAGTCCAAGTATCCACATTCATGTGGAAGGTATGTGTTCTTGATCACATCTTTATTTTCTACCTTGGTTAAAGAAAGGTTGATTTCCTTGCATCTTTGTTTTCTAACATAGTTAAACATTGGAATGGTTATGTTGGGGTGTAATTCATGCTTGTACTACCTTGTCACTTATTCGGGGATGAATGATCCTAGTGGAGGAGACTGAAACACCCTGGGTTTTGACCGTTAGAAAATTTCTCCAATTTTTAGCTTTTGGACATCATATGACTTGGGGTGCTTCTCATATAATAAGGTATGGGTCAGGTGACTCAGTCGTATATTTTTCGGGGTTGGGTGGTTGAGTTTTGGAATGGGTATGACTAAGTGGGTACTAGCCGTATAGTTAGTGATGGGTATTGGTTTAGGTTTTCCTTTACTTAATCTGAAACTTAATAACTTAACTTGGATCTACGTATGAGTGGATGACCATGAGTTGTGAGGATAGGGTACGGTTCGTATAGTCCAACTCGTATGTTAGACAGTGTTTAATCCCTTATGATTCTGCCTAGGGTACGATTTCATCGTACTAATCATATGGTTGGGAATAGTTTGGCTGTGGTGGTTGTATGTTGTTCAATGTTGGGGTCCAAGAGGAGGCCTAGGGTATGAATTAAGGATACCACTCGTATGGAAGGGTACGATTGGTATGGGGTGGTCATAATATCCTATGGGAATTTAAAGCAGTTTAAGTTTGGGGTAATCTAGACATTTCCCTTCTTAACCTCTTAAGGAACCATGACTTATAACACTATTGGGACATCATTTAACCTATTTGCAACCACTCAAACTCTCTTAAAACACTCTCAAATTCTATCAAGGATCTTGGGTCAAGGAAGGCTAGGGTTTTATCAATAGGATCAATTTGGGGCTTACAAGGGTAATTTCTCCGCTATCTTTGTAATCTAAGGCATGTTACTCTTCCCTCATTGTTATTTCCAACTAAAGACATGTTTCATGAATTATTTTCATTGCATAAATGTTTTATGGTTTTGGGTTTTCAAATATATTTTGAGGGATTTTGGTTACAATGGTTCGTTTTGGTTTCCTTTGTCTTTTATTTAAGGTTTTCATATTATTATGGTGGTTCAAAAATTTGGTAGCATGGGAATGGTTATTTGGTACATGGTTTTGGCTTTGAAAACACTATGCCTGTAAGTTGTTTGATAAAATGGCAATGAGAATGTTTTTAGTTAAATTGTTGGACTTTTATTGAACTATGCATGGTATAACTTGGTAATGGAACCCTAAATGGTATAAATGGTTTAAATAATTTGGAATGGTTAAATGGTAAGGTCTTGGTAGTTATGGTTGGTCTAATTGAATGCCTTGTAGGGTACAATGGAATCCCCTAAGCAAACATAATAATGATCACTTGTGGGGTGCATGGGATTCCCCCAAGTCAACTTAATAATATAATCTATGGGTACATGGGAATCCCTTTTTCTTAGAAAGGATGGCTAAGGACATTACTTTCAATCTTTAGTCAATTTTATGATGCCACTACTTCTAGCCATGGTTAATAATGAATGAAATGGTAGTTAGGTTGTGTGGTAATGGTTTTAATTGGGAAATAATGACAGGGTATGATAGCTAACCATGAAAGTGTGAGTCCAATGGACGGACACTGAAAACTCATATTTGCCGACATGAGGATTGGTCATGTTGACAATATATGATACTTACAGGGTACACGAGAATCCTTTAAGTACACTTGTCCAATGTATCATAGAGAGCGAAGGGTACTCAGGAATCCCCTACTCCTATGTATCTCCGGTTCGTCTGGCTACACACATCGAGGCCTATTTAGAGGGTTACACTAGACCCATATAGACCATGGGTGGTTCTAGGATGGTTAGCTGCACATACCCAGGTTAATGGTTTTAAAGGCATACTAAAACCAGTTCCCTTTACCGGCACACTTATATATATATATGTATGATTGTGAATGCATATGGTTGGTTTACTTGGTTTTAAAGGTTAGCATTATTTTATCCTTATCCTTAATGAATGCTAGCATTCACTCGCTAACCTGTCTTTGGGCAGCTATATCCCAATGCGATGCAGGAACCGACCATTTTACTCCTCCTACTTAGTGATCGGATTTGGAATCAACTCAGTTGGATTGAAGTGGTGAGCTTCCATATTCCGGAAGGCTCCGTTTTATGTCTTGGATGTTTTTTTCATACTTTTATTATTTCATAGACATTGGTTTTTGCTATTATTGGGGGTATGTTGCAAATGGATATTGTTTTACTTTCAATCATAGGATTTGTGGGACTACAATGGGTTGGTATGGGCGGTGTCGATAGTGGTGTCTACTTTGGCATTGGTATTGGTGTTATGGCTGTACTGTTTGACTGTATTTATGATTGTTCCAACCTTAGTTGGGTTACTATATCTTGAAAACGATTGTATCATCATCTAAAAGGAGGTGCTGCTTAGACGTCATCATCAGCCGGGAAGATGGAATTGTCCACTCTCACAATCACATCATATAAAATGCCAACAGGTTTCTTCACCGTGCGGTCTTCCATCATTAGACGCATTGAAGTCGTTTTCAGAGGATTCAAACCCAATTACTTAAATATTGCCAGCAACATCAATTTTATGTTGGCTCCAAAGTTACATAAGACTCTGGAAAATCAAGATGACCCAATAGTACACGGTATAGTGAATGCTCTGAGGTCATTCTTTTTCTGAACCAAAGACCTCGTAGTGACTGTGTTAGAGTGGTACAAGCCATCAACATCCTCGATAGTCGCTGCTTTCTTCTTTGTGACTAACTATTTCATAAACCTGGCATATCTAGGCATTTGCTCCGTGGCCTCGAGAAGAGGGATATTCAAGCTTAATTTTTTCAGCATCTTAATAAATTGTTTGAATTTTCCTTTCTCTTTTTTTTCTTCAATCGCTGAGGAAAAGGTGGACGCAGTCTCAAAATCTATCTTATTTCCTGATCAACAACCGGGCCTTTTCCTTTTTTCTTAGCAACTGCATCATTACCACCTGTTTCCATTTTTGGCTCCACAATAGGTGTCTCATCATCATCAACTTTTGTACAGGTAGTGGGGGATCCACAGTAGTAACACCACTTCTCGTGGTAGTGGAAAGAACATGATCATCGATTTTTGGATTCTGCACAATATTGCTCAAAAGTGCCTGGCTACCTCTGGTTCAGAATTGATGACATTTGCCCAAACTGGTGCTCTAATTGCTTTATAGCAGTGGCATGAGATTCGACCTTTTGGGTCAACCCTAAAATGTCGGCCTTAATCTCCTTAAGGCTGATCTCCTAAGTTTCTTAACCCTTCATCAGCTTAGCCAATATCTCTTCCATTCTTGATTATGCATCTTATCTTCCGGCAAAGTGTACCTATCTCCTTTCTCTCTGTAGTCATCTTTCTTCCTTCAATCAATATCTCGCTCTCTACAGTGGTCTCTGTATCTTTCATAGTAGTTACGACCTTGGTTCCCTTGCCCTTGGGCTCAAAAACCTGCTAACTGATGATCCAAATAATTTTCTTCCTCTTCTTATTTTGACTCGTAAGATTTGGAAACTGAACCCTGTGCTGCTACTGCGTTCACTTTCTCAAAAGTCATTGCTGCAAGATACTTCACTAGCACCCCTAGACTAGTTCTTAGCAACACAATTCTTGTGTTATTGAGTCATCAACTACTTTTTGTCACAGTCGGCACCAATAGCATATATGTCAGATCCCCTATCAACTATGGAGTTTTCCACCCTCGATTAGTGCGTGAGATCTGATCTAACATCTCTAAAGCTGCCTCCCAACGTAGCCTTATAAAAGCTCCCCTAGAGATGGTGTCTGCCATAGCTCTGAAGCTGGTGGTCAAGGCTTGGTAAAATATCTCCAATAAGCTCGTCCCTGACATTCGATGATTGGTCACTATACTCAGCTTCTTGTTGAACCTAAACCATCCCTAGGTAATACGTAGATTCATGGCTCTTAGTTATTGTAATCAACGGACGGAACTAGAAAAATAAATGAGGGGTTTTGAGTATCAGTGTCGAACTAGTAGAAAATATCAACTTCAGTTGTAATCAATCGTAAGTACACACTAGGATTGTGTTCCCCCTAGCTTCTCAACTCCATAGGCTTATCATGCTTTATTTAACCAACCCGATACCTTGCATGCCGAATCGATAAGTTATGTACCTTCTATAATCTTTTGGTTGAGTAGAAGGATTTCACCCTTTTCCTTTTGAGTCTCAGGATGCCTTACTAACCCTTATCTTTATCCTAGTTAACTATTACCTTTTAAGTCTCTAGTTATTATATGAAACCTAACCATCTTTCTAAGATAAAACCTAGAGGCATGGATCAAAAGTTAAACTCCAAATTACTGTTGTCTTTATCTTTTTCTAGTCACTACTTCTCTTTTAGAGTAAGTAGCAATAATATAGGTGGGATGCTAAAGTGTGAACCCATTAAGAAAACTATTATATTAAAGATAAATCAATGCATGCATTGATATCGGTTTCGAACAATAATAGCACTTCCCCCACTTCATCAATTCGCCAGGGTTTCCACAACCTTAGCTATGGGTTTTGTAGACGCTAATGCTTGTGAAGATATCAACAACATTCATAATAGAAAGCATAGATGAAATCACAATAATAAGAAGTAGAGAACCCACAACTGAAATTGAATTAATGAGCCAAAGTCAATACAAGAGAATCCCACGATCAAAATCAAATTTTGGAATCAAAATATGTTTGTGAATATCAAAAGTGCATAATGCCTACTAAAAATACATAAAGGGTATTTATAATACAAGAGGAAACCCTAAAAACAAAGCCCAAATAAAATAGGAGAAAATAGGGTCGGTGGCCACTTATGGTCTACACTTGCGCTCTGACCCTGGGTGCAGGTAGCACTTGTGGCCTGCAAGGTGGGCGCAAGTGCCAGAACACAATTTTCATCTAAGTCATCTCTTGAGATTTTGAATTTCTAGAAATTGCTTTGCCCACATGCGGTCCAATAGTGCTACTTGCGGTCCACATTTTATTTAGCAAGTGACGAGAGTAATCTTTTTCGCTCTTTTTCAAGTCCCGACATGCTTTGATCACGAACAAGCCGAAAAGTGTCCCACACATCCATAATTTCTTCAATAAGTAGCCAAAAATACCCTTTTCATCCTTTTCACGATCTTAGCTTCCAAAACATGATTTCCTGCAAAACATACCCAAAACACATCATATCTTATAAAGAAACCTCAAAAACTTGCATATTTTTCTCATTTTAAGCATCAAAAGTGCTATATTTCTATTGCACATCAGGGAACTATCAAGAGGATCTATCACTACATGGCACGAGCTGTGCAGACAATTCTTGAACCAGTTCTTTCCCCCATCCAGGATATTGCAGCTTAAGAATGAGATTTATAACTTCAGGCAATTGTAGTTAGAATCCATGTACGAGGCTTACTTCAGGTTCAAGAAGAAGCTAAGTATGGTGCCCAACTATCGAATTTCAGGGATGAGCTTATTGGAGAATTCTACAAAGCCCTGACCATTAGTTCTTGAGCCATGGCAGACACCATCTCTATAGGAGTTTTTATGAGACTACGCTGGTAGGTAGCTTCAGATATTAGATCTTGCTTACTAATCAAGGGTGGTACACTCAGGAGGCTGAGAGGAGATCTGAAACATATGCTATTGGTGCCTCCTACGACCAGAAAGTAGCTGATGATTCAGTGGCATAATAAATTGCATTGCTAAGAACTGATCTTGGGTTGCTAGCAAAGCAGTTTGTTGCAGCAAGTTCTGAGAAAGTGAACGAAGTAGGAGCACAAGGTTCAACTTCCAAAGCTTTTGAGTCAGAGTTAGAGGAGGAAGTAAACTATCTGGATCATCAATTGGCAGGTTTCTGAGCCCAAGGGCAAGAAAAACAAGGTTGAAAATATTATTAAAAATACAGAAAATATAGTAGGGAGTGAGATGGTGTTTGGAGAAAGAAGGATAACTACAGAGAGAAGGGAGATAGGTACATTCTGCCTGGAAGACAAGACATAGAATCAAGAATGGAAGAGATATTGACTAAGATGGTAAAGGGTAAAGAAAATTAGGAGAAAAACCTTAAAGAGATCAAGGCTAACATTTCAGGGTAGACTCAGAAGTTCGAATCTCATGCTACTACTATCAAGCAGTTGGAATAACAATACGGGAAGGTGTTAGCAATACTAAATTAGAGGCAGCCAAGTACCTTTCCGAGCAACACTATACAAAATTTTAAAAACGATGGCATGTTCTTGCCATTATCATAAGGAATGGTAGAACTACTGTAGACCCCTTCACTACCTGCTTCAGAAGCAACATGATATAATGAATCTATTATTGATGAGATACTTCTTATGGAGTTAGAAAAGGCAAAGGGAGGTAATGTTAAGATTAATGAGGACAAAGGTAAGGGTTCGGTCATTGAAGTAGAAATAAGACAAATTCCAAGACCACCCCCACCTTTTCCTTAGAGACTAAAGCAGAAGAGAGAGGAAGGAAAGTTCAAGTGATTAATTGAGATATTGAAAGAATTGAGCTTGAACATCCCTTTTCTTGAGGCATTAGAGCAGATGCCTGGATATTTAATGTTTATGAAGCAAATGATTACAAAGAAGAAAAGGGCTATGATCGAAGATGTTGATGGGTTGCAGCCCTGAGTGCAGTCACAAATAGGTATCTAGCTCAAAAAAGGTGATCATGGAGCATTCACTATACCACGCATTATTGAGTCATCCCAGTTCGCCAAAGCCTTTGTGACTTAGGAGCAAGCATAAATTTGATGTCACTGACTTTATTTAAGCAATTGGGCTTGAGCCCTCTTGAACCGACTGTAATGTGGTTGTTGATGGCTGACTTGTGAGAGTTTATTACTTCATCTATCCGGCTAACTTTGTTATTCTGGATGGTGCAGTTGACACTGAGATACCCATCATATTGGGGAGACCATTTATGGCCACAAGTAGAGCGATAGTTGACATAGAGAAGGGAGAGCTGAAGTTCAGAGTCCATAGTGAGGAGGCCATATTCAATATTTTGAAAATAATGAATAGCCGACTAACATATGGGTGGTGTTGGTGATTGATTGTATTGATGAACTAGGCGGATATTCCTATTGGAATCTTGATGAATTCTGAGTAATAAAGGTACCTACGTCGTGCCACGATGTTAATTCAAGTGCTGCATAGGAGGTAACCCATGGGCTTGTTGGTGAAGTCTGAGTAACCAACATAGCCATATCGTACTGCGACGTTAAATCAAGCACTGGGTAGGACGAAACCCACTATTTTTAGTGTTCACTTTTGTTTGTTTTTCTTTTGAAGGTTTATAACTTATGGACTTACCTAGAATATGGTAGGATTGCTACATTTATAACATTCCAGGTAAGGGGACTTTGTGACTGAACCATCAGGTTCACATTTCTTACTCGAGCCAGGTAATGTTGAGCGATAATTGAAATAAATGAAAATTTGAGGATAATAATGGAAAGTTCTCGACTTCGATGCATAATCATACTTTTAGAGCCATAAATTCAAGTTGCGAAACCATAAGTAGTTGGGTAAACATTAAAATCCAAAGTGTAGGAAGCAGGAAGTGGGGCCAAAAAATCAGGGCCCTTGTGCCCAACACATGCGGACATGTGGTACATGTGCCCACTGGCAGAATATATGTGGCCTATTTGTGGGCCCGAATTTTAATAAAAATTTCAGGCTCACCAATGCTTATTTAAGACCTAATTTGCCCCCCTGTCCAACTATTTAAACATATTTTGCCTCATTCTAACCCATTCAAATCCTCAAAATCTCATTTTTTTCTTTAAATCTAAACTTTTCTCTCAAAGCATAAACTAATCCCAAAATTAGAAAATGACTAAATTGAAACTTATTTATAGTACCAACTAGCCCTAAAACTCTAAATACAAGTTCAATCATTGGTTTTCCTATATTTCTTCATAGTTTACTTTTGGATTCTCAAAGAAAAGGTAACTGTCTCGGCTCCTAATAGTTATGTTTTAATTTAAATAGTAAACAAACAAGTTGATATGTGTATTTCCATGCAAAATATATAGAAATAAGCATGCTTGTGTGTAGGAGCCTTGAAGTAGACTAAAATCTTGATTTAGGGCTTTGTTTTGAATTAAATTCTAAGGTTAGGCCCTAAACGGAAGTTGAACTTGAACAAGTAGAGGGATACCAAAAGTTGGGCATGTGAGTTTGCATTAAAAATCATGATTCTTGATATATGTATGCACATTGAACTTGTTAGAGCTAAAAATAAGTTATAAGGGTGTAAAAATTGAGGAAATATTTAAACTTTTCAGATTTCGATGTTTTTCTTCAACTTTTGTAATCCCCCAATTTCTGTTGGAAACTAACTGTCACAACCCAAACCAAGGCCGGGCCGTAATGGGTATCTCAAGTCCTACATGGACCAGAGATCACCCCCTGTACCTAATAAAACTGAACACGCCACACCCCATGGTCAGATGAATCCCATACATATAATAAGATAGTGTAAAATAACCTAAGAAAGTTTTAAATGCATATCCATAACCAACCACTGACGACGGGACAAATGACCGATCGACACCACCCAATAGCCACAGTAGTGCAAACAAACCCTTCTAAACAATGATCCAAAAGTGACTATACATAAAGCATTGGGACATTTCCCTAACAATAGCCAAAAACAAATCCAAAGGAATAGTGAAAATGTAAAGGAAACCATAATCATGAAATGAGGTCTTACAAAGTATGGAAGCTCACTACTTCAATATGACTCACTATCTAATTTCGAATCCAAGTCACTAAATAGGAGGAGTAGGAGTATGACTATTTCCTGCTTCATATGGGGATACAACATCCAAATATGGTTTACGGGGTGAACGCTAGCATGTAAATCGGTGATAAAAACAACATACTGACATGATCAAAAGTTAAAATCATGAAAAACCAATGCACATAATCAAAAGCATAAACATCCATATATATATATACATCATATGTTGGGATAGAGAATAAGGCTTAACATGCATTTCAAAACTTTAGACGGGATTGTGTAGCTCAACCATTATATAATAGTACCCATGAGGTATATGGGCCCTAGCTCTCACCCTCTGGGCAGGCCCTAGTGTGTGTAGCTGTACAAATTGGAGAATAATCTCATATATATGCACACGAGGAACTCGAACTTCCCAATATATACCAAAGTGAATTAAGCACCCGATCATATAATGATTTATGGGGGACTCAAACCTCCCTAATCATGAAATAATAATAAAGGGGACTTGAACCTCTCTGGTCACTCTGGCCCCTACATCCGTAAATGCGATTTTCACTATCGGTCACTTGGACCTCTACTTTCATGACTTAGGTACACAACCCTTAATAAAACCCCAATTAAAACAAGTATCACACATTCCCATTCATTTAACCATATTCCACATTAAGGAATACATTATTGGTATCTTCATACCCACTACACTTGTAAGGTAACAACAATATGCCAGAACAATTCTTATTAATTTGGATAAAACAACTCCCTTTGTTCACTAATACACGGAGGGGGTCACCGACTCCCTTTGTTTATTAAATCATACCATTGTATTTTAAATACCTCTTTGCATCATGCAATAGTTCAAGACTAGTTCAATTTTTACAATTTCCCATAGTTCTCATAATCAAAAATAATTTCACATTATGGGGTTGGGTTCATAACCACTTTAAAAGTCACAAGTTTAGGAAAATCACAATTCCCTGGTTCATTCTCCATACCCGTAGACCCGTAAGTTCAAAATCATATTTAAAGCATAAAAATCGTATATAAACCATAAGAAATATTGTTCGATTAATAAACATTCAAAACTCCAAACGCTTGTTTCAAAACCATCACAATAATCTCTTGAACAATACCTTAAATCACATGCTTTTACAAAATTAACAATAAGGGAAGAGTAACATGCCTGTAATAGTAAAATTTGCAGAGAGAAATCACCCTTGAAAGCCCTAATTGATAAACCTCTTGAAAACCCTAAGTGTTCTTGACCTTGAGAATTCAGGAGTATTTAAGGTGTTACTTTGATTGTTTCTGAGAGATAATGACACCCTAAAGAGGTTATAAGACATGGGTTTCAAGTCGGGTAAGAGGAGAAATGTCTAGAATGCCCTTAACTTAAAAGCTGAAAAAGGGCCGTCTTTGATTATAAGTCAACACCCTGACTCGTAACCTCTCCTAACAACTCGTCACCATGAGTCATAACTAAGACAGTACCACCAAGGCACCCTCTATTATTATCCTTACAACTGAATGGAACCACTCGTAATGGGACCCTACGACTCGTAGGGTCCAATCGTAGTCAACATAGAACCCAATTTGGGAATTACAGTGGACACCCTATGATTACACCTAATGACTCGTAACATATCCTTACGGCTCTTAGTGAGCCACTCATGCTCAGAGAAAAATCAAGCCACAAACTTACTAATTTGGTTATGACTCATCTCAATGAATCATCAGGACACCCTATGACTCATTGGGTCCAATCGTAACTAGGCCAATGAGCTCAAAGCTCAGGAAATTTTCAAGAGCCAAAATCTGAGGTGTTTCAATTCTCCCCCACTTGAATCATTCATCCTCGAATGATTGGTCAATCCAATTGCTAGCATGATTTGACACCAAATACCTCTACTCCCACGTTTAACAAACTCAGAAAATAAAGATTCCAAGGAAATCACTCTTTATTTTAATATAGTCAAAAAACAAAGATGTTATGAATATCACATACCTTAAGCATGATTATCTATAACAAAAAACAAGAATGGATACTTGGACTTTATGTCCTCTTCAGCTTCCTAAGTAGCCTCTTCATCCTTGTGGTTCCTCCATAGAACCTTTACTGAAGCTACATCCTTCATCCGGAACTGATGAACTTGCCGATAAAAAATCTCAACTAAGACTTCCTCATACGATGAGGGATCCTTTATACCTACCTTCTCCAAAGGAAGAACCATTAAAGGATCACCCACGCACTTTCTCAACATCAAAACATGAAACACCGGATGAATAGAGCTCAAATTAGAGGGCAAGTCCAATTCACATGCAACACTACCATTCCTCTTCAAGACCAAGTATGGGCTGACATATCGAGGACTGAGTTTCCCGTTCTTCCCAAATCTCATTACTCCCTTCATGGGAGATACCTTAAAAAACACCCAATTGCCAACCTCAAACTCTAACTTCCTACGCCTCACATCTGCATAGGACTTTTGGCGACTTTAGGAAGCTTTGAGTCTATCCTAAATCACCTTCACTTCTCTATCACTTGTTAAACCAAATCCGAGCAAAAAATCTATGCCTCACCAACCTTGAACCACCTAATAGGAGATCTACACCTCCTAGCATACAATGCCTCAAATAGAGCCATCTAAATACCAGAGTGGTAGCAATTTTTATACACAAAATCTATAAGAGGCGAATGATCAACCCAACTACCACCATAGTCAATCACGCAAGCTTGAAGCATATCTTTCAATGTCTAAATAGTCATTTCCGCCTGCCCATCCGACTGTAGGTAGAAAACAGTACTAAGGCTTTCCTTAGTTCCTAAACCACTCTAAAATGAATTCAAAAAGTTTGATGAGAAATGAGTACTACAATCTGACATAATAAATATAGGAGCCCTATGCAACTTCATAATCTCTTGGAGGAACAACTTTGCATAATCCTCTGTTGAATAATTAGTTTTTACTAGCAAGAAGCGAGAAGACTTAGTCATCCTATCCATGATGACCCAAATCAAATCAAACAGACCCTGATATCGAAAAACTCTGGTAATGAAATCAATATTAATTATCTCCCATTTCTATACAGGCAACTCAATCTCTTGAGTCATCCCACTGGGCCTTAAGTGCTCAACCTTTGCTTGTTGATACACCATGCATTTAGCCACAAAACTAGCCACATCTCGCTTCATGTTGTTCCACCAATAAATCTTCTTAAGATTATGATACATCTTTGTCGAACCAAGATGAATGACATAACACGACTCATGAGCCTTAACTAAGACTCTCCCTCTCAACCCATCTACATTGGGAAAACAAAATCTGCATTTTACCTCAAGATACCATCGCCTGCAATCTTAAGAGCTAAAAAATTTTATTGTTCCACAACTTCCTTAATCTTCATCAAGACAGGATCCAATACCTGCTTCTCCTTTATCTCAATAACAAGAGATGACTTCACCACCTCTTGCACAGACATACCACCATCCTCAGAGTCCAATAGAGGAACTCCAAGGTTATCCAAGTAGTGAATATCATTCACTAACTCCCATTTATTCTTATCAACATAAGCTAGACTCCCCATGGATAACTTGCTAAGAGCATCAACAACCACATTAGCTTTACCTGGGTGATAGTAGAGACTCATGTCGTAGTCTTTCAGCAACTCAATCCACCTTCTCTGCTTGATGTTTAACTCCTTCTGGATGAATACATATTGCAAACTCTTATGATCAGAAAAGATATATATATGGACTCCATACAAATAGTGAAGTCAAATCTTCAATGCAAACACCACAACTAACAACTCTAAGTCTTGACTTAGATAATTCCTCTCAAGAACTTTTAATCGCCAAAAAGCATAAGCCACCACCCTACCATGCTGCATCAATACACAACCAAGTCCTATACGAGACACGTCATAATAGACATCAAAACTATTAGTGCCATTGGGCAGAGTAGAAGCTGGAGCTAAAGTCAACTTATCTTTTAGCTTTTAATAACTACGCTTACAAGTACTAGACCATAAAGAACTTTACCTTCTTAAGGGTCACTTAGTTAGTGGGGAAACTATGGTCAATAAACTCTCCATAAATCTCCTATAGTAACCGACTAAACCTAAAAAGCTTTGAATATCAATTGAAGTCATGGGTCTAGGCCACTTCTTAACCACTACAACTTTTTGCGGATCCACCATGATCCCTTCACTAGAAATGACATGACCCAGATAAGTAATAGCTTGCCACCAGAACTCACACTTTAAAAACTTAGCATACAAATGCTGACCTTTTAAGGTTAGTAACATGATACAAAGGTGATTGGCATAATTTTCCTCACTCTTAGAATACACCAGAATATCATCTATAAACATGATGATAAAAAAATCTAGAAACTAATGTAAGACCCTATTCATCAAGTTCTTGAATGCCATTGGGGCATTAGTCAAACCAAAAGATATGACTAAGATGTCATAATGACCATACCAGGTTTAAAAAGAAGTCTTGGGAATATCCACCTCCTCAATATTTAGCTGATGATAACCAGATCTAAGATCAATCTTAGAGAAACATCTAGCACCCTCAAGCTATTCAAACAAATATCAATTCGAGGAAGAGGATACTTATTCTTCAACGTAACCATATTTAACCGATGATAATCAATGCACATTTGAAGGGAACCATCCTTCTTACGCACAAATAAAATAGGAGCAACCCATGGAGACACACTAGGATGGATAAAACCCTTGTCAAGGAGGCCTCTCAATTGCTCCTTAAGCTTCTTCAACTCAGTTGGAGCCATTCTATAAGGAGGGATAGAGATTGGACGAGTGTCCAAAATAAGGTCAATCCTGAAATCAATCTCCTTATCAAGAGTGATACCACAAAGATCATTAGGAAAAACCTCATAGAATTCATTAACCATGGGAGCGGATTGCAATAAAGGACCCTCAGAGTTAAAATCCTGAACCTAGACTAAATGATAGAGACATCCCTTGGAAATCAACTTCTGAGCTCTAAGATATGATATGAAATTCCTTTAGGTCCTAGAGAAACCCCTTCCCACTTGATGACCAATTCATTAGGAAATTTAAATATGACTTTATGGGTCCGACAATCTAAGGAGGCATAACACATGTGCAACTAATCCATCCCTTATATGACATTATTTTTAACCATGTATAACTCTATCAGATCTACCAGAGCTTCTCCACCACAAATAAATACTACACAATCCCTATAGACTCTCATAGCAACCATAGAGTCACCCATAAAGTAGAAAAAGAAAAGGGGCCAGGGATACACTCGGGACCAAAAACCAAAATATAAAGCCATAAATGGGTCATATATGAAAGAGTAGACCCTGGATTAAGAAAGCAATACACATCATGAGAAACGACTCATAACATAGCAGTGACGACATTGGGAGATGACTAAGAGTTCTGGCGGGTAACAAGAGCATACAAGCAATTTCAGGCAGTGTCGGTACTAGAAGCAGAAGCAATACTCTTTGGTGAAGGAGTTGATAAAGTGGCAACAAGAATCTTATTTTCCCATGAAGCAACCTTAGAAGAACAATTCCTATGCAAATGACCAATTTGATCCCATTTAAAAGACCCGTTCCTTTCCTCTTCATAAAACTCATGGTGCGCATATCCGCAGAATCTACAAGAAGGATATGATGGGGTAGATTGAGCCCCACCATCCTAAGATTGGGCATCCTGCACCCTAAATCCATCATCATGCTGAGAACGACAATCTCTCGATGACTTTAGATTAAGAGCACTAGCCATAAAGTAGGAACCAGATCTCTTCTATTTCTTCTTAGACCATTTTCCACTAACTCTACCACTCTACTATTGACCTCCATCGTGATAGAAAATCTAAACTTTTTTCTCTACCTCTCCCCTATCTCCGCTTGCTTATTCTTCTCTTTCTCAACCTGCTGCATAAATACAACCAATCTGGAGATATGTATAACCTTATTTATCAAGGCAACCTTACTCTCTAGGATCAAATCACAGGATAACCCAGAAGCAAATTTCCTTATTCTAGCTCTCATGCTAGATAGTAACTTAGGAGCATATCTGGACAACTAATTGAATTTCAAGGCATACTCCTTGACCGTTATCCTACTTTGCTTTAGATTAATAACATTTTCCATTTTTCCTACGTCAACTCCTAAGGAAAGAAGAAATATAGAAAAGCACTAGAGAAATCATCCCATAGTGTAGATTTGGCATTATCTCCCCTAGACTATTCCTATTTCTTATACCATTGGTATGCAACATCCCTTAGCTGATAGGTTGAGAATTATAAACCCTCCACATTAGTAGCATGCATGAACCAAAAGATCTTTTTCATCTCTAAAAGTTTTGAGGATCCTCCTCAACCTTTATACTAGTAAACATAGGAGGACTTAACCTCATAAACTGGCTAACCCTTGTGGCCTTAGAAGATGGCGTGGTAAAAGATACACACTCACATTGAGAAACTACCTACTGAGCCAACATATGAATGGACTATCGAAATTATTCATTTGGAACATCATTTTGAGGAGCTCGAGGAGGAATATAGGGGACCAGTGGAACTCAAAAGAGAAATCAGGAACTGGACCCTAGATCGGGTCTGTACCCCATAAATAGGGCATGTCCCATCACCATTATCCTCAAGTGGGATAGAGAAGTTTTCATGATCTTTAGATTATTAGGAAGGCATGATCTTAACACAAACAAATGGGAATTAGAAAGACTCAAGACCTTATACTCTATAGCTTGAAACAGAACAACAAGAAAGGAAAACATTCCTAAATGTCTTGTAGCCTCCCTCTTATAAGTGTGGCGCACTACACACCTACAAAAGTGACTCTATTCTACATGGGTTTGATGGACACCTAATGACACCAAACCTAAGCTCTAATACCATCTTTGTCACGACCCAAACTAGGCCCTGGCTATGATGGGTATCTTAAGTTGTACATGGACCAGAGATCACCCGCCATACCTAACTAAACCAAACACACCATACCCCATGATCGGATGAATTCTAAACATATAACACAATAGCGTTCAATAGCCTAATAAAGTTTTACATGCATATCCTTAATCAACCACCGATGACCAACCTAATGACCGACCAACACTGCACAATATCCGCAGTAGTCCAATCAAATACTTCTAAACTATGATCCAAAACTGAATATTAATAAAGCATCAGGACGTGCCCTCAATAATAGCCAACAACTAGATCCAAAGGAATAGTCAAAATGTAAAGGAAACCATAATCATGAAATGGGGTCTTCCAAAGTATGGAAGCTCACCACTTCAATTTGAGTCACTACCTGATCCCAAATTCAATTCACAGAGAAGGAGGATTAGGAGTTGTCCAATTCCTATATGGTATAAGGATACAATATTCGAAGACGGTGAACAGGGTAAACGCTAGCAAGTAACTCGGGGATAAGAACAACATAATGGAATGATCAAAAGTAAAAATCATTCAAAATCAATGCACATAATCGAATGCATAAATGTTTATATACACCACATATTGGGATAGAGAATAATCTCATATATACACACATAGGGGACTCAAACCTCCCAACATATACCAAGGTGACGTAAGCACCCGATCATATAATGATTTATGGTGGACTCGAACCTCTCTAACCATTTAATAATAATAAGGGGAACTCAAATCTCCCTGGTTACTTTGACCCCCGCGTTGGTAAATGTAGTTTTCAGTATCGGTCACTCGGACATCTACTTTTTTGACTCAGCTACACAACCCTTATTAAAGCCAAATTAAAACAACTATCACACATTACCATCCATTTAACCATATTACACATTAAGGGATACATTGTTGGTATCGTTATACCAACTACACTTGCAAGGTAAAAACAACATGACAAAATAATTCCTATCAATTTGGAGAAAACAACCCCCTTTGTTAATTAATACACGAAGAGGGTCATCAACTCCCTTTGTTCATTAAATAAGACCATTGTATTTCAATTACCTATTTTATCATGCAATAGTTCAGGACTAGTTCAATTCTTACAAATTCCACAGTTCTCATAATCAAAACTAATTTCACATTATGTGGTTGGGATCATAACCACTTCAAAAGTCACAAGTTTAGGAAAATCATAATTCCTTAGTTCATTCACCATATCCATGCACCCACAAGTTCAAAGCCATATTTAAAGCATAAAAATCATATACAAACTATGAAAAACATTGTTCAGCTCTTAAACATTCAAAACCCCCAACCCTTGTTTCAAAACCATTACAATAATCTCATGAACAATACATTAAATCATATGATTTTACAAAAAATTAAAAATGAGGGAAGAATAATATGCCTGTAATAGTAAGATGTACGGAGAGAAATCACCCTCGAGAGCCCTAATTGATTAACCTTTTAAAAACCCTAAGTGTTCTTAACCTTGAGAATTTAGGAGTATTTAAGACATTACTTAGATTGTTTCTAAGAGATAATGACACCTGAAAGAGATTATAAAACGTGGGTTTTAAGTTGGGTAAGAGGGGAAATTTCCAGTATGCCCTCAACTTAAAAGTTGAAAAAGGGCCGCCGTTGATTATGAGTCAACCCCTGACTTGTAACCTCTCCTTATGACTCGTCACCATGAGTCATAACTAAGGTAGTAACACTAAGTTACTCTAAAATATTATCCTTATGAGACAGTAGCACCATTGGTAATGTGATCCTACGACTCGTAGGGTCCAGTCGTAGTCAACATATAACCCAATTTGGGACTTATTCTAGACACCCTGTGATTACACCTAACAACTCATAACATATCCTTACAGCTCTTAGTGAAACACTCGTACTTAAAGAAGAATCAAGCACAAACTTACTATTTTGGTTATGACTTATTACGACACCCTAAAACTCGTAGGGTCTAGTCATAACCAGGGCAGTGAGCTCAAAGCTTAAGAATTTTTCAAGGGCTAAAATTCAGGGTGTATATCTAATGCCTAGTTTTTTAGGCACGCATGGCACCAAAAGCTCCTAAGTAAAAGGCTGATACATCAAGGAGATGGGATGAGTCCCTAAGCCTATTGGCTCGGTAGAAGACTACCATTTTGTATGGTAGAGAAGCTGCACTGGGAAAACATGCAGAGTCACTAGAGGCCAAGTGTTCCAGGAAGATATGACTATTATTTTGGGCACTTTGGGACAACTGTTACCTGAGCACTCACGATGAGAAAGAAGGCCAGGTTTTACCCTACCTAAGTCTCGAACAGAGGTTATTCAGACTATCCAGGTAGCTCAAAGTTGATCGAGGATGAAGTCATCTCAGAGATCACCTCCACACTCTTCTATACTGAGTGATGATGATGATGATGATGAGGAAAATTCTAAGCCAGATTCTCAGGGTACATCTCAGGCCCCCCAGTCTGAGGAGAGGTCCCAAGATTTGTTTGAGGCTACAAATCAGGAGGAGTGATCAGTTATTACCCATTATAAAGAGGGTACCATAAATCATGCACATCCATTAGGTGTACCCCAGTCTGAGAAGGTTATAGAACAGGTCTCCATGAGGTGCCCATTCTAGATGAGGAGGCACAAGTACAGTAGGGATAAAGTTTTACCGCCCCTACACATGCATAGAAGATATATCTTGATGTGGATAACCCAAGGTAGTATGTAGAGGGAATGCATATGATATATGACATAGACAGTTGTATCTCAAAGAATGGCAGGTCTACGAGGCTTATTTTTTTAGGTACGTAGGATTGATCTATCTGGGCTGAGTAGAGTACTACAGTTGTAGGCTTCCTTTGATTATTATCAGTTGGAATAGATGACTAGACCACTCATTTCTTACAGCCCAACTTTGGTCCAAGAGTTTTATGCATCATATTGTTCCAAAGTAGTTCTTTTGATGCACAGATTTCTAGGTCTGCTAAGACATATAGAGCATCCATAGCTTGAGTAGACCTCTATGAGAGGGGTTATGGTTAACATTTCAGCAACGACTATTCGCCAAATTATTTTTTTATAGATTATATAACTCCAGCATCCACAATAGAGTGTGACTATAAACTGAAAGTTACACATGATAGACATATCATAAGAGAGGTAGAGTATAGACTTTAAAGAGTTAAGATGGATAGGGAGCATAGAGGTCAGAGAGTTAAGATGGCTAGGTGGATAGCCGATTATATTTCACCCTTGGGTGATGAGACTCCGTGGATCGAGGGACATGGTGTGATAAAAAAGGCCCCATTGATATTTGCTGCTAATTTCTGGTGGTTGATAATTAGATATAGATTATTCTCAACCACTTCAGATAATGTGCTGACTTTAAAAGTAGTTTCCCTGATTGATAGTATAATGGCTGAATATGCAATTAACTTTGCAACCATCCTACGACATGAGATTCATGATAGATCCTTTGGGAAGGCAATGAATTTTCCATTCTCATGCCTTATTCAGAGATTGTCTGATAAGGTAGGTGTGCCAGAGATACTACGTGTCGATAAGGTAGTACTTATGATAGCCACTTTGCGGATGAAGACTATAAAGGATTTAACATGCCCAACCCTTCCCATGAGACCTAGTGGTCCTGCCATAGTACCTTAGATCTAGACTGAGGGCCCTTCAATTTTCACAGAGCCTAGTGATATGCATGAAGATGATGTGGGATTTAGTGTTGGTATTAAGATGGGGGAGCATAGAGAGGCCCCAAATTTTAGTACTTAGGGTGAGGGGACACCAACCACTTCTTCATCAGCCTTATGTTCCAGTTCAGAGCTGATGGATGCTTCTACATTGCCCCCTTGCTCATCCACTACACCTGTTGCTATAGGTATGACTTTGGTATCTCATGAGTTCTTATAGAGCCTAGTGAACAGTCAAAGATTCACTGATGAGTAGTTACATACAGTTGAGACTAAGGTGGCTACTCTATATGGGTAGATCTGATCGTGGGTCTGGACTAGACTAGAGACAATAGAGGCCAGATGGGATACCACACATAGAGTTTCTATGTCAGAGTTATGTGCTAATTTACAGACATGTATTGATGTTTTTGAGAGACGTGTTACAGCCAAATTTGTAGAGATTAAGACTTTAAACCTAAGTCCTATTACGAGGAGTTAGATACCTAACGAGCAAAGGTATGCTCTCTCACAGAGAGCCATATATTTTCCACTTCTCCAGTTATACCCTAGTGGTTTCGATATCACCTCCCTGCAGGCCCAGAAACTTTCATCTATTTGTGGAGGATGATGAGAAAGTCCTAGTAGCTAGGACCAAGAGCGGACCCGTGAGGGATATGTAGGATCCTAACATACAATATGACAAAGCCTTTAAAAAGGCCAAACATGATTCGATGGATTTTGTAGTTAATGAGAGGTAGAGGTATGCTGATATAGTAGCAGGTGCATTTTTTAGTAGTTTATCTCCACCATAACTGCCTCCTTCAGTAGATATACCCCTATCTGGGGTTTCCCATGAAATGGACACTTAGTGTATCCTAGGTATGTCCTCATTTCCTTTGTTTTATATTATTTTAGCATATTAGGGATAGTGTACAGTTTTAGTTGGGGTGGTGTGTACCTATGGGTTTTTATTTCCATGCTTCTTTTACTGTCGATCGCTATAGGGTTGTAGAATCGGTATGTCTAGGATTAATTTATGTTGTATTATGTTTTGTTTCATATTGTGTTGTATTTTCATGTAACTAGGAGATTTTTATGTATTAAGGGCAGTTGTCTTATTTTTGATTGAATTTTGAGAAAAATGATATCCCTCCAAAGTCTTATTTTAGAACTATATCAATGTATATATGTGTGAATATTGTGAATATTGTTATGGCATTAGGATTAGGGATATGATAATCACTTTCTAACAATTTCATGAACCAAATAAGTACTAACTTGTAATATTTCTTCTGTGTCATCTGTTTGTGAGATGCTACTTAGTTTCTTTTTGTATGTTGACTTCAGAACTTGCCCGGTTAGACTTGCTAGCTTGTAGGATAGTCGGTTAGAAAAGGATCATATATTGTTTTTTATTTTAGGCCATTTTAGCCTAAATGACCTTCCTAATGTGAAATAGTATCCCTTGATCCATGTCTTGATCTTTATAGCCTGTTTTTCTTGTTTAACCTGTCACCTTCCCATTTGTGTTGTAGTAATCTATTTTGGCCCATTCGTCCTTGGACATTGTGCATCTCAACTCAGGCAAATCACCTAGGTTGAGGGTGGCTATCATAGGGGTGTGTAATATAAAGTGGGTATGTAGAAGGGTGAAATAAGAGAAAAAGTTAGTAGGGATGGGCATGGTAGAAAAAAAATAAATTTTTTTTTTTTTTGAAAAAGTGAAAAAGAAAGAATAAAAGACCATACCCAACCTGAATGTGCAATAAAGAATAAAAAGGGATAAACAAGGGTGGAATAAAATGAAAGATGGCTAATGAGTGGACCCCTAATCTGTGTAGTGCCAAGGAGGCTTAGTCACTTAATATCTAGATCTATCATACCAATCCCCTAAGACTATATTACAAGCCGAATAAAGTACTATAGTGATCCTAACTTGACTTCCTGAATGCAAAGGTAAAGAACTTAAGGGCAAGCTTATGGTATTTGATGCACATTGATTAGAGCTTCTCTTTTGAGCGTGAGTGTCTCTTGACTGTACTTGCATTGACATGCATTATTTCATATGAGTAAGTGAGACATCTTTGTTGTGAGGGAACATGAGTTATATTACTAGCTACTTACGTGTCTAGGTAGTGTAACTTGTACATATGCATGGTTGTTTATTGCTAATATAATGCCTTACATTGATGCCATTATGTCATATTTTGTGCTTTATGTTTATACACAGTTGATTTTAAAAGGTTGAAATAGGAGAGGGTATTGTGGTTTGAGCTTAAAGTGTTGATTGACTTCCTTGAATAACTTAGATTCTCCTAGTTAAGCGTCGTATTTTGATTTCATTGTGTTGTGTTTCCCGAGGACATACAAATGTTCTAAGTTGAGGGAGTTGATGTGCTATAGAAATATAACACTTTCAACGCCTAAAACTATGAAAATATGCAAGTTTCTTTGGTTGTTTTGTTAGATATGATTGTTTTGGGCATGTTTGTCAAGAAATTAGGTTTTGGATGTGAAGTTCAAGAAATAAATGAAAAATGGAGTTTTGGATACTTAATCATTTTTTTGGGTATTTGTGACACTTTTAGGATGTAGTGATCAAAGCATGTGTTGAAACTTGATGTTTGGAAGTTGGTTACAAGATTTGGAAGGCCTGACACTTACCTATGTCTACATATGGACAACATGTAGCACATGTGGTCTGTAGGTGACTAAGGTAAGTACCAAACTTGAATATCCAGAGAGTGAAAAATTTGAAAAAGAATATCCGACACTTACCTATGTTAATATGAGGACCGTATGTAGCACACGTTGACCGCACGTGGGTAAGGTAAGTGCTAGAAGTCCAAAGTCCACAGAGTAGGCAGTGTATGAAATTTTTCTAGAACTTAACCATGTCTATATGCACCCAGGGTCAGGCCGCATGTGGCATATGTGCCCAAGACTAGGCTGCATGTAGACATAGATAAGTGTCTACTAACCCTTTTTCTCCTTTTTCGTCCGATCTTTGATTTTTAGGATTTCCTCAAGTGCTATAAATATCCCTTATGTATTTTTTAGTAGAATTTACACTTTTGATTCGACCCAAACCTTTGTTGGGTTACTATATTTGACAGCGACCACATAATCTTCAAATTGAAGGTGTAACTTGGGCGTTATCACCTAGTAGGAGCAAAACTATACCTTGCTAATAAACTAATAAAAAAGGCTATATCAGGCCTTGTAGAATTTGCACAATATATTTGTGCCCCAATTGCTATAAGATATGATACTTTATACCTAATTCAATTCGTTATATTTCTCATTTCAGCAAATAATCTATTTCTTTTGTAAACTCTCCAAGAGTTACAATAATTTTCAAGTTAAAAATTTATGTAATTTAAGAATTTATAACTATGTTTTCCAGAAACTTTTATATGCTTAAAACATTTTGAATCCTTAAAATTTTTTATATAAATTTTGTCAAGTGAAAATATTCAACATACCATGTGTGACATCTTTAGGTGTCTGGACGACAAATATACGTTTTATGCTTACCAAGATGCATCTGTTTATGTTACTTGATAAATGTTTCTACACCATCATGCTCAAATAAATATAGAATTCAGATTCCCATAATCTTTTATAGCATTTCATCAAAGATATTATTGATGATATACCATTTTGTATCAGCTCACAATGTGACATAACATTTTGAGATCTCATCACTTTATTATTTTTAGGTACTTGAACCTTTCATAAGGTTTTATGAATTGTTATGTCGTAGACTCTTTAAGAGCACATTGCCTCCTTATTATGATCATTTGCTCCTTTTTATTTTTTAAGAATCATTATTTTTAGAACCTATTGATCTACCATGATTCGTACATGGAGTAGACATTGTCCTTCATGGACATCCAATTGGAGAATTTATAGCTAAATAAGATTTAATTTTTGAGTCAGCAAATCCTCCTAGCATTTGAACTTGAATTATCCTTTGAATGAGGATCATATTGATGATAATTCACAACATATTTCTTAGTGTTTTATTATCCGCCCCTCACATTATGAAAACTAACAAACATCTCCATTTACTTTAGAGAATCCATCTTTGAGAATCATGGTATATCCATTAATCGTATACCTCACATAAAAAACTTTTAGATGAAATATTTAATTTCTAACCTTGAACCAATTAAGAGGAAAGAAATAGTCATAATTTAGTGGTCTAATGTGTACAAATTCTATTGTATATAATATATCATATTTCAAACTAAAACATGAAGCTTTGTTCTCATTAACAATGATTCAGCTATTTATCGAAGCCATTTAATGCCAAACCAGCATTATCAAGATGAATTTTCTTGATTACACAAGCTGTAAATTATGCTCTTAACTCAATTTTATTGAGCCAACAACTTTATAAATGTCAAACTGCAGGTTGACAATGAATGTACATATTATTATCTTATTGATGCATCTTTTAAACATATGACATGATGGGCGAACATATCCCCATTTACCTTTAATACTTTTTAGAATTTAGGGGATGCAACCCCATGTCCAACTAACTTATGTAACAACCCAAAATCATCTCCCGGGATGTCACACGGTGCCTAAGGCTACGAGTAGCCCTAAACTAACCCTTAGAGCCAGTTTTTACCAATGACAATTCAAGATAAGAATGGACTCAACACTAGCATAGTCATATCACATGAAAGGAAATATGAAAAAGATACTCAGTACATAAAACCACAATATAGAGAAATCTCAACAAAACCACAATATCGAACCCTCAACATATCACAAGTCTGACACTAGTCTGACAAGCCTCTACAAATCAAAATTTAGAGAGCCGTTGGGACAGGTCCCCAACTGACTCAAAATGAACTGAAGATAAAAAATAGTCTCTCAAGTACAGTAAATATCTACAGATCGATCCTTGAATCATGAGGACTCACCACTGTAGAAAATGTTGGCAAGGTACTCGAAGAATCACGGGCGAGGCTGGGACTGAGCACCTGAACCTACATTATGACACAATGTAGCACATAGACATATATATGGATCAATACTTGGAATGTACTGAGTATGCGAGGGTGAATGCACATGAATAAAATAGTAACAATCTTCTTTAATCAAATCATGTATGCATTATGAGACGACTTACATGGGTTGAACAAGTATAAAATATAAAGCTCAAAGTCATGTAGAATATGGCATGTAACAAAAATCTCGTGAGTCATCATTGTTTAAATCTCAAAATTCAAAATCTTCTCTTGTTCTCAATACCCAAAGGCTAAGGGACTTTAAACAATACTTTCAACTCATGCTTAAGTCTCATGGAGAGTAAAACTTCTTCAATGCTCAATATTTCATAACTATTTAGAACTCATGTACTTGGAATTCAGAATCATATAACTTGAAAACATACGTGAAGGCATTTAATTCACTTTAGGAAAATATCTCATCTCAAGCTTTGGGGAAATCACTCCATCTCGAATGAAAAGACATTTTAGTTTATGGAAACAACTTATCTCAAGGATTTATAAAAAGTGATATAACAAGGGAAGATTCTTTCATTTAGGAATTAACTCACATCAAGGAAATACTTTAGTTGGGGAAACATCTTTGCAATTCAACCATCTAGGAAAATAGTTTATAGGGAAGGAAAATAAGTATTTGATCTCGAATTCTAAATGTAAAGGGAGGTTCTCATAACCGGCATAAATCATGCGAGCTACATGGAGTTCAATGTTTTGTCCTCCTAAGGAAGAGACCCCACGTTGCGGAGGAGCGTCATTCTCTTGCCAGGGAGTATAACCTAGGTATAGAGATCACTAAATAAAACTCGGCCTCAGCCCAATCATAATCATCATAAACTCGGCCTCAGGCCTAACCTACAGTGGTACGTAGTTTTGGGGTAAGAAACCAAATTAACTTACCCACTTGGTGCTAAATACTACTTCCTTTAGATTATCTGCGGTCATCTCATAAAAAATCCACTTTTAGAATAATCACATGGTTCACCATGAACCCAATAATCAAATCGATAATCTCATATAGTGAAGTGGATTTCAAAGCTCAAGGACCATTAGGTCAATTCATTTCTCAATCATCTCAAAATCCTCAAAACATGGGTGCTCATAGCACAAGAGTTCATAATTTCACAAGTCTCAATTAATGCTTACCAACCCATTATTCAATCTCAAGTTAAAGCTTATCAAAAGCATAATATATAGCGTATAGATTCATAGATCATGTGAAAATCTGGGAATTTCAGCAAGTTACCTCAAAATCTCAATATAGCCATATGATTTAATATCTCAATAATGCAAATATTAGCTTATCAAGGAGTAAAATTATGGGGTGTATACCCAGCTGTAAATACTCAAGAAAACATGTAGAAATCATGCCATTTGACTCTTAATTCATGGAAAATATCAATATAATGCATTCAATAATAATGGTGAAAAACCCAATTCAAATTCATGTAAAAAAACTTCATATATCTCAAGAATTTCATGATGTAAATAGCCATTTGGGCACAAGGGTGAAAGGGTTACCCTTGTTCAAAAATTCCACATACCTTGAATTAGAAGCTTTTGAAGAACTCTCACTTTTGGAACTCTATTCGTGCTCTAGAATGAGGGTTCTTGAGGTCCTTGACTTGGGAACCTTGAATATTGACTCAATTTAGGAAATCCATGGTGAATTATTGAGATTCTTGGAAGAGGTTTTGGATACTTAGGGTTTATGTTGAGAGAAAACTTGAGAAAAACCTCATAAGATGTTTGTAAATGGCTTTGATTTAGTGTTTCCATGATTTTATAGGCTTGGAAAAGATCCAAAGTGCCCTTTTAAACATCTGTACAAAACTGAAAAAATTAAACTGGAACCCGATTTCATTGGCCTCGGTGACACGCCACTTATCGCGGTGGCTCACTGGAATTTGATAATTGGGAAATTGGCAGCCTCTGCGATGCAGAGCCATCATGTTTTCCCACTGGTTGGGACCTGGGACTCCTCCATGATGCACCACTATCGCAGGGTTTCACTGAAAATTGACAATTTGCAAATCAACCCTCTCAGTGATGCGCCAGGCAGTTAAATGATGCAGTTTTATGAGTAAGGCTTAAATTAGCCATAACTTCTTACCCGAGTGTTGGATTTGGGAAAATCTTATATCGATGGAAAGCTTATCAGATTTACCACGTGACAAAAAGTAGAAATTAGGGAAATTCTATATGGTTAACACATTTGTCACTTAGAAAGCAACTTCTCATTCTTTTAGGGCCAGAATCATGTCTCACTCGGCATGCCCTACGGCTCAAACTATGAGGAAACTTTGTGGGGCTTTAAAACTTAGCACAAGAACAAGCGACATTAAAAGTTCATGAAGAATTTTCTAATTCTTCAATATATGTTTTATTTAATATGCACATCTTTAGGATATTGTAATCATTCATGTCAACTTATGAACTTTTATACTAGTAAACTCCAAGTTTACCTTGGCATTTTTTTTAAAAAAAATTTTAGTAAGCTTCTTGTTTACTATGACATGAATTTTTTATTAATAAACAATAAACTATTAGTTAATCATGGCATGTGATCTCATCATGCTTAGGTAACTTTTCACATTCGTATTTCTTTCCATAGTAACTTGGAGATATTCAATCTTCCAACTGTTCTACCTTTTTAGGAGGTGGATGGTGGTATCTTCACAACCAAAAATACTGCTGAATTTATAAAATTTACTAGTACAGTCGCATTCACCCTGAGGGTGTGGATCCGTATTTATAACAATTAAAGTACTCATTCCTTAGAAATGGAATATATTCGTGTCTTAGGCCTATAGCTTATAGCCTCTTTTAAGATATTGATAATTTGAGAGAAAATCGAGGCATACATATGGTTGCCGAGAAATTTTCTCTAACATATCTTATAATCATAATATGTGTGTGAAAATATTATCACTTTTTATGATTATTATCATATTGTCCCTCCATGCTTATATTCATGCATTCAATCATTTGTCTTCTTTGAGACATATTATGCATTGCTAACACATTCACTTCAGGGAACAGAGCATATTCAATGAGACACATTTGATGTCTTTTCACCAAAAGTACATTATTTTGCCTTAGTCATCATTATATAATCAATATGGTGCATTGAGATTCAAACTCAACGTCCTATCCATATAAAGAAGTCTTAGGTCATAAATCAATGGGGCTTGAACGCATTATTTTTCATCATATTATAATTGTATACTCACATATCTGGTATTATTAATATGTGTTAAAACAAGTGCGCACATAAATACATAAATAACTACATTTGCTAAAACAAAGAACAATTAAATTGGATAACAATTTCTAATAATTGAAGAAGATCTAATTAAAGTTATCAACGACAAAGTTAAGAGAATACAACTTCAATGATTAATAACTTGCCTTGAATTTACTTGTCAAAATATCCATCACCACATGAACAACTTGTAAATTTAAGAGAAAGCAATATTCATAAAATACTTTGGTGAGTCAACACAACTTATTCTTATTATTGTAAATTGTTTCACGATTTCTTAGAGAACCAATTAAGCTGCAAAATTAAACAAAGTAGAGATGGTAGAAAATTTTCGTACTAGAAGAAGGGGTAAAATTGATACAACTACCAAACCTTTTCAGATGAAGGACAAATTAGTGGATATGGAAAATCGGCTGGTTAGAGTCTCGTGCTGATAGCTTATTATGAAATATAAAGTAAGAATAAGAAAAATGGATGGAGAAGAGAGGGAAATTCTTATCTCTCTTGAAGGATTTCTTGATGGGTCTAATTACAATGAAGAAAAAACCCTTTATTTATAGAAGAAAACTAACTTGTCCAAAAGTTGGGATTTCTAACTTTTTAATAAATAGACATTCAGTGTATATGGTAATACATTTAAAACACAAAGGAATTCATCATAAAAATAGAGTAGCCCACGTGAATTACTAGGTCGCAAGTCATCTGCCCCATTTCGTTCCACTTAACCTCTGTCGTATATGCATTGCTTTAAATTAAAATATTAATTTCTTTCTCCTAATTTTAGACTACTTGCTTTCCCTCAGCTAACTATTTCTTAAATTAATAAAATTAAAAGAAAATAATTAAATTACAAAAAAAAGACTAATAAAAATATTTAAATCACTACTTTATTTATTAAAACTTAAATTAAATAGGTCCTATGTAGAAGTTATGGCCAAAAGTTATTGACAACTTTCTATCTCTAGCTAAACCCTAACCCTACACCTTATTTTTCAATTTCGGCCATCATGGCCACCACCTCTGATGGGGTTAATCAATCAAAAAATACTTAAAATATGAAGAATGTAGAGAAAAGCAGTGATGTACAAAGAGCCTTGCCTAAAAAGATGAATTATATGAATTTACTGAAACCTAAGAGCCTTAATAGTAATGTTGAAAAGGTTCCACCTAAACCCGTGGTAATGTTGCGTGGTGAACCAAGCATTACATGGAAGTCATCTAAGATAAAAAGTTTAATCATTCAAGAAAACTTGAAATATGCTATCATAGGTAAATTATGGCAAACCAGATATAATGGAGTTGAGAAAAGCTATTCCAATTCAGTGTGGTATTAAAGGTGGATGCAATATTAGAGTTTTGGATACTAGACACATACTTATTCGTTTGCAAGTATTGGAGGATTATGTTAATCTTATGTCAGCTGCTGCATACTACATAAAAGCTAAGGATATGTTTTGCCAAATGAGAACATTAAAGTGGGATCTGTGGTTTGAACCAATTGTTGAAACCACCATTGGGGTAACATGGATATCAATGCCAGAACTTCCTCCAATTTTTTTGTGAAAGAGGCAATTTTTTCAATGGCTTCAGTAGTTGGGAAGCCTTTAACAACAGATATGGCTAGTAAGAATCAAACAAGACCTAGTTGTGGTAGGGTTAAAGTGGAGGTAGATTTGTTTCCAAGTTGCTAGAAAGGGTGAGAATAAACGAAGAGGATGATTTAACAGGAGAAATTAAATCCAAATGGATACAAATTCAATATGATTACATGCCAAAGTACTGTAAGGAGTGCTACTTACAAGGACATAATGAGAGTACATATTGAAATATTCATCCCAAACTGTATGAGAGAAAAGTTGATAAAAAAAAGAAGAGGCAAATAAACAATCAGCAGAAGGAAGCAAGGAAAAGGAAGAAGCTTCTACTAAAAATTATCAAAGGAAAGTAAACAATAACAATCAGTAGTAGCTTACAAGAAGCAAAAAATATAGAAGAGCTAAGTATAGGCCTATTCTGGGAGAGATAAAAGAAAAATAGAAGGAAATTCCAGTATTCAATACCTTTGATGCACTTACTGAGAAGGGTGAAATAGAGGGGGAGCATAATGAGGATAAAAAGACTAAAAATAATAAGGTTTAGCTGGCTAACACAGAAAGTACTGAAGACTGGGTTACCAGTAAATTTGGAAAGGTAGCAGAAGAAAAAGAAAAAGATGGTGAGAAAAAAACAGAAAGGAATGAAATCTTAGCTACTGAGTTATTTCCTAAAGGGAGCAAGATTGAGTAACAATCTATTCAGAAGGAAGAAAGGTCAAAGAAGATAGTTATAGCAGACCAACAGAATAGTGAAGAGATAATAAAGATATTCTTAGATTAGTAATTCAAGCTGGAAACCAAATTGAATTCAACAACAAAGAGAAAGTGAGTTTGGATGAGGAGGATCTTGAAAGAAATATAGGGAAAGCATCTATTGATGGAAATCTATCACCAAAGTAGATTGATAAGCTGAAAGCATCATAAGGAATTTAGAGAAAGAACGATATAGGAGTTAAATCAAGTTCAATGCAGACTAGAAGTTCTCTTAAAAATAAATCTAGATGAATGCATTGATATGGAATATACGATTAGTGAATACTCAAAAAATATTCACTAGATTGATCACTCTTCAAAAAAGACATTATTTTTATTTCATAGGATTGACAGAACTATTTTAAGACAATCATAATACAGATAAGTACAAAAGAAGATTAAGGATGCAACATGCAGTGGCTAACACATTAGGAAAAATATGGGCATTCATGGATTCAATTGTTAATGTTACTGTGATAAAGGATGAAGAACAACAACTAACTTTAAGGTTGGAAAATAATAAAGCAGGGGTATCAGTTGTAGTTACATTAATGTATGCTAAATGTAATTAAGTGAATAGAATAACATTATGGGAATCATTGGCGGAGATAGTACAATCAACGCAAGAGGCATAGTTAGTTAGATGGGACTTTAACATCATCATTAGTAAAGAAGAGAAATTAAGAGGTTTACCAGTTACAATTACAGAAACTGAGGATTTCAAATAGTGCATAAATTTATGTAATCTATAAGATCCTAGGTTCAAAGGCAGTAAATTTACATGGTGGAATGGGATAACTGATGAGAAGTGTATATTTAACATATTGTGTAAAGTTTTCTTCAATGAAAGATTGCATGATTTATTTCCAGTACTCGAGGTTGAGCACTTATTCAGAAGTGGTTCTGACCACACAACTCTGTAGATTAAGTTCAGAACTGTGAATGAGTAGATCACTAAATCCTTTAGATTTCTGAATCTTTGGTTGAAAGAAAAGTCTTTCTTGGAGGTTATAAGGCAGAACTAGAAAAAAGAGGTGCAAGATAATCCTTTCATCACATTTCATCACAATTTGAAGCAAGTTAAATCTGCTTTAACTAAATAGACTAAAGAACATTTTGGTAATATTTCTTAAGAAATTTCTACATTGGAGAAATTTATTAAAGGGAGAAGCATTTTGAAGAATTACCATCAGGAACAAATAAAGAATTATTGTTTAAAGCATAAGCAGATTTAAATATCCAACTCAGGAGGGAAGAAGAATTTTGGAAGTAGAAGGCAGGTTTGCAATGGTTCAAAGATGGTGAAAGAAACACCAAATTCTTTAATGTAATTGTCAAAGGTAGAAGGAGTAGATTGAAGTTAAAATAATCCAAAATGAAGAAGATGAGTGGTTGGAAGATCAAAATGAGATTGATGAAGCAACAATGACTTTCTTTTAGAAACAATTCTCAAAGAAAAATAAAATTAAGGATTTTTCTATGTTGGAAGAATTACCAACGATAGTGAATGTAGAGTAGAATGTGGAGTTGAATAAAATTCTTGACATACAAGGGGTAAAGGAACCAGTGATGGGTTTAAATAGACATAGTACTAGAGTTCTTGATGGAATGACATGATCTCTTTTCTAGGAAGCTTGGGATATTATAGGAATGGATGTTTATCAAATGATGGTGTCTTTTTTTTGTGGTTATGAATTACCAAGATTTGTGACACATACAAACTTGGTTTTTCCACTAAAAAAGTTAGTGGTGAGTACCTTTTTTGATATGAGGCCAATTTCGTTGAGTAATTTTGTAAATAATTTTTTTTCCAGAATTATTCATGACAGAATCAAGAAGTTGCTACCTAAGATCATTTCAAAAGAACATGCTGGTTTTATCCAAGGAAGAAGCATTGCAGAAAGTGGTGTAAGAGATCATTTCAGAAATAAGAAAGTGGGGTAAACCCCCAATATGGTGATCAAATTGGATATAATGAAGGCTTATGACAAGGTTAATTGGTTGTACCTTACTAAAGTTTTAGAAAAGTGGGGTTTAATGAAACAATTATAGATATGGTGTACAGATTAGTAGGTAACAACTGGTACTCAATTTTTTTAATGGGCAACCTATGGGATTTTTTTAGATTTTGTACGGGTTTGAAATAAGGAGACCTCTTATTCTCTACTCTCTTTATTCTGACAGTAGAACTGATGTCTAGAGTTTTAAAATCCCTAGCACTTAGAAAAGTCTTTAAGTTGTTTGGCATGCGAAGAGGAAGTAAAAAAGTTAACCACCTATCCTTAGCTGATAATATGATCATATTATGTAAAGCAGATTTGGTTACTATGCAAGGGGTTTCATCTACTTTGGAGAGGTATGAAAAGATTTCTTGGCAGAAGGTTAATAAGGTTAAAAGTGCAGTATATCTATACAAGGGAGTTTCTCAAGGAGTAGTGGTAATAGCAGAGGTAGCTAAAGGGATCCTAAGAAAAGAATTTCCTTTTATTTACCTTGGATGTCCTATTTTTCACATGAGAAAGAAGAAGGATTTTTATCAGACTATAATGAATATAATCAACACTAAATTGCAAGGATGGAAAGAGAAAATGTTATCATATGGAGGAAGAGCAGTTCTTATCAAGCATGCATTACAAAGCATTCCAATTCACTGCCTATCAGTTATGAATTCCCCAGGAAATGTAATGAATTTAATTTAGAAAATGTTATCTTAATTTTTCTAGAGTAATCATAAAGGAGAAAGAAGCAAACATTGGGTAAAATAGAGGTTGTTAAATTTGCCTGAAGAAGAAGGAGGTCTTGGATTTAGATTGTTGCAAGATATGAATATGGCTCTCTTTTGCAAATTATGGTGGAATTTTAGACCTAAATTTTCTATTTGGAGTACTTATTTGTATAATAAGTATTGTAAAAAAGAGCACCCAAACATGGTAATGTGGAAGATATGGGCAGGGTCTCTAGTGTGGAAAAGATGTTGCAAGCTAGAGACTTAATTGAGCACTAGATTTTGTGGCAAATGAGAAGTGGGACTTCTAGTATATGGTTTGACAACTAGACAACTTCAGGAGACTTATATACTATTATTCAAAATAGTAGGGAATCTGATAATAGTTATCAAAAGTTAAAAGATTTAGAACAAGAGGGAACATGGAACTCACAATTGATCAATCAGTTATTTCCACAGAAGATTTCCTGTCATATTATGGTCAATATTTGTCCCCTACTTAGTACAGGAGGAAATGATAAACCTATTTGGTTGCTTTAAGCTAAAGGGAAATTTATTGTGAGATCAGAGAGATTTGGATAAAAGGTTTGTCATTCAAAATATCTTTTCTAATGTGAAGAAGCTAGAAAGAAAAGGTGCCAGTTGAAGAGAATATAAGAAGATTGGAAATAAAAGGTCCCTCGAGGTATTGGTGTTGTATATCTCCAGATAAAGAAACCATATCTCATGTGTTTCTAAGATCTCCTATTGCTAACAGGACATGGTCCTAATTTCCTTCTCTTGCATGCATTAATATAATTGGTCTACGATTTACAAAAACTATTATGGCATGGTGGATTGCTGAAGTTAGAAGTAGAGAAAGATCTTACTATCTAGATATACCTAGTATGATCATTTGAGAACTTTAGAGAAGAATGAACAGTATAAAACATAATGGAAAGAGGATAGCAGAATAAAGAGTAATATTCAATGTTACCATGAATATTAGAATGTTACTCAAAGTCAGAAAGCCAAACAAGGAATTCCCTTATGCTTGGACGGATATTTTGAAGGAATTTGAGCATAGCAGATCAAGGGTAAAAGTTACAAAAGATCTTTGGTACTTTCCTGTGGAAGGATGTGTCAAATATAATTCTGATAGAGCTTTTATAGAAAATCCTGGTATTAGTTCCTATGCTTTTTTCTTAAGAGATAAAAGGGGAGATTTGATTTTTGAAAAAGGAGCTAAAATAGATGACACTTCGAATGTTGAAGAAGAGGCATGCACTATTCTAAAAGCAGCAATACATTATTCTCACACACAATATAATAAGGTAATATTTTAGAAAGATTCTCTTTATATTCAGAAAATTTTAAATAGAGAATGGAGCTATTCATGGAACATAATAGAGTATATAGAGCAAATATGGTCATTGTTAGAACACAAGAAAGTTCAATTTCATCATATCATGAGGGAAGGGAATCAATTGGCGGATCATTTAACTAATTTATCCATTGATGAAGAGGAATTCACAATCACATCTTTCCAGCAGTTAGAAGTTACAGGCAAGAAGATTGTTAATAGTGATAAATTACTATGTACCTACTTAAGATTGTCACCAATGATAGGGTGAAGAGGCTGGGAAGGCTACAACTTAGTTTGTTCACATATAAGTATTTACAAGCCATTAAGGTATCAAAAAGAGTGAAAAAGCTATCTAGCCTATACTATAGCAGCCAACAAAAAGGACTAGTAGAAAAGGAGAAGGTTATATGGATATTATGCATTTGGTACACCTGAAGAGTATGTTAATCTCCGACCACTTATGGTTTTGAGCATCCCATTATCTCTATACTGGCCGTGGCTACAACAATAGAGGAATGAAAAAATTAAATCATGATTTGAAAAAGGGACAAGAGTTGGGATCTGAGCTTACTCAGAGAAGTTACATTCTTCAGGGGCCTAGAAACCTCAGTAGTGCACAAAAAAGATTTGTAATTCCCATCAACCAGAGAGCACAACTAGGAGAAATAGAATAGGAGAAACATGAGTTGCAAATGCAAGAGATTTTAGCACTGTGAAGAAATCTACACTCACTTATGCAAGCTTAAATAAGAAGCAATCAATGAGCCAAGGCACGAAGTTAATCACCCAAAGCTGGTACAAGAGGAATCAACGATTAAGCAAGGGAAAGTTCTTCATTTTTCAGGTGTTTTGGGGATAATGTGGTGGATGAAGATGGAGCTTCATTTAGGAAACCCTAAGAGTGTGGACATATGTAATAGTCTAGGTGGATTGGGCCGGTCAGGTATCAGATAGGAGTAGGCCTTTTTATTTTGTTTTGTGCAATTTTTTTAGATGGATTGGTCCTTTTTTGTGTAAAGACATAAGTTGTGTTTTGCTTTATTATTTATAAAATCCCTGAATTAGTCCCAAAAAAAAGGTCCTATGTCTTTTCTCCTGTTTATTAGATTATTTTCTTTTTAACTTTTTGTCTCTTTCTCAAATTTTTACTTTCTAAAAAAAAAAAAATTAAAAATACAAAGACAAAATGTTAACTATTTTTAGATTGACAAAAAGGTAATTAAATAACTACAGTATAATATTAAATGAATAAGAAAAATATTGAAGTCCGCTAGCTTTTTTATTAAAATCTAAATTAACGATATATATATATATATATCTGTTTGTATGTATTTATTCTTTTTTTTACAATAAAAGCAAAACATGTGCTCTCCCTGTTTTAGTTTATTTATCATGTTTTAACTTTACATGGAGTTAAAAAAAAGTAAAAAAGACTTGAATTTTGTGGACTATTAAAGGAATGAAGCATATAAATACCTCAATGATACCATATTAGTATTTAAATATATTTTAACATCCAGATTTGGACGTGAGTGGCACCTACCCCTGGGAGAATTAATTACCCTGGAAGCATTAATCAAGACTTAGTAAAGTAAATAAACTATCCATTAATAGTTCAAAAGAAATTCAAGATATAGTCATAAAGCTAAAAATAGAAATGTGGAACATAGTACCAAATAAAATACCATCCATAGTACCCAAAATTTGATGTACCAAAGTTACTACAAAATTGTCAAGAAAGGGATGCAAAAAAAACTAAGAAATATGCATAAGTCCAAACAAAGGACTCTAACATCAAGAAGGATCCATGGTATCCCCAAATATGCTACTCATCCTTGAATCGGGAGTTCAATGCAATCACAACTGAGGTCTTGCAAGAGCCGCTGGAATATTGTAATGACCCTTTAGGTTATTTTTATATTTCTACCAGTTTTCACTATTAGAGCTTCTCTATAGTTTTCCCAAGTCATTTATCACTTGCTGGAAATGGCAGTTCAGTTACAAGGTAGTTCATTTTGGTTATTAGAGTCATTTCACTATTTTGAAGTCTTCGTTGGTTCCAAATGGTCATTGGACAAAAACTTTAGTGAAACAATCTAAAATGCAAATTCTAACTACTCCAACTGCTTTGAAATGATGATTTTAGTATAGGTGGACTCTTGGTTCTGGTCCCGAGTCACTCGAGCTCATTTTAACCTATTGGTAAGAAATTTAAGAAATTAGAAGACCCACATTTCATCAAAATGATCATGGATAGAAATTTTGACTGCACCATTGAGTCGTGAACATTGAATTTGGTATGGTTACATAATTCACGTATACGAGATTCCAGATGAATTTTGAGGGCTTGGCGGAGATTTCTAGTCTAAACTATAACTAGTGTAACCGCGATCATAGGCCCTTGATTATGATTGTGATCTAGCAACACTAGCAAGTGTCGTGATTGCAACACATTTAGCAGCGATTGTGACTCCTTGGGTAGACTACAAGTGTTACGATCATGAAAGCGAAATATTGCAATTGCAACTTTTGTATCTGATACCTTGCATCACGATTGCAATAATCGGGTCATGATAGTGATACCAGAGGACTGAGGATAGGTATAAATAGACCCCTTTTGACCAATTTTTCTTATTCTTCATCTATTTTCTTGAGAGCTAAAACCCAAAATGATGACATAGCTTAAAGTTTCAGCTTGTGAGTGATTTGGGAGCTTGGATAACACTTGTTTATGCAATTATCCTTTGATTTATTGTAAGATTCCACCCTTCTTATGGTTGATTTTCCCCTTTTCATTTCTAACAATCCCAAAAACTTGGAGGATTGATTTTAGCCATAAATTATCTCAGACCGCACCCATTTTTTAGAGTAATAATTCCTTAAACATGTGGGAACATTGGGTTGGTGTCAAAAATATGATCTTTTCATAAATAGGATCCACATTGGATTTTTGGGTAAGTTTTGGACCCAATTCACAATGGTGCATTATGGGTATCATTATTGTCGTATTAATGAGTAGAATATAATTTTTATAGGAAGCTTCTCGGAAGAGAAAAATGGTGATTTAGTGAATCTTTTGAGCTTTATTCAGTGCTCAGGTAGGTTAGGTTTTAAACCTTGTTAGATTGAGCTAATTCATAGTATGTTTATGATATTGTGTTAGATTTAGGATGAGTTTTAGGTCTTGGCATGATAAATTGAAATACTTGGGATTAGTTGGATCATTTAGGCTATTTTGGATACCATTTTAAGCATGATTAGCCTAGTTGACCATACCTTAGGTAAAATTGGCCTTGTAGGCTTGTGGTTAGGTCGGAAATAATTTATTTACTAAACTGATGAAGTGATTACCTTAGTCACTTGAGTATAGGAGAAAACTTGCATAAGTTGCCATTACCTTAGGTGGGTTGGCCTTAGTTGCTCTACATTAGGAGAAATTGCTTACCTAGGACTAATTATGGCTTGCTCAATATCTAATGGTGGATTTAGATACCTTAGCCTGGTTTGGGAGAGACTTTGCTTGGTAATAATTTTGGGGATTTAAAATTGGTCTCTTCAACTCACCTTAGGATAGTACTTGTGATATTATTGAAGAACCTTTGATATGATTGTGTATATCTAGGAGGATGGTTATTTCAGTAATAGTTAGATGCCTTGGTACTTGTTGGTTATGATGAATGGCATTAACAGTAAGGCTTAACGAGTATGCTATGAATGAATTATTGATTAAGATTATGTTATTGATGAACTATTGAATATGCTATTGATTTGGCTACGGGTTGGGCTACCGAAGATACTCTTTGATAAGTCCTTGATTATGATATTGACTAAGCCATAAATTATGCTATTGATTGAGCCAACGAATGAGCTAACTACGTTAATAATTATGCTTATTGATATATTAGCATGAGTGATAGTTTTCATGCTAGAGTTCATGCTTATTGACTACATTGGTGATTAAATTACTGATTATGCTATGAATAAGCAATAGATTATGCTATGAATAATCTATTATGCT